>NW_024412377.1:50486800-50613379 GCF_014898765.1 Herpailurus yagouaroundi
CTCTCTCTCTCTCTCTCTCTCTCTCTCTCTCTCTCAAAATAAATAAATAACTCTCTGACCTCAGTCGTAGCAATCTCTTACTTGACACATCCCCAAAGGCAAGGGAATTAAAAGCAAAGATAAACTACTGGGACCTTATGAAGATAAAAAGCTTCTGCACAGCAAAGGAAACAACCAACAAAACTAAAAGGCAACCAACGGAATGGGAAAAGATATTTGCAAATGACATATCGGACAAAGGGCTAGTATCCAAAATCTATAAAGAGCTCACCAAACTCCACACCCGAAAAACAAATAACCCAGTGAAGAAATGGGCAGAAAACATGAATAGACACTTCTCTAAAGAAGACATCCGGATGGCCAACAGGCACATGAAAAGATGCTCAACGTTGCTCCTCATCAGGGAACTACAAATCAAAACCACACTCAGGTATCACCTCACGCCAGTCAGAGTGGCCAAAATGAACAAATCAGGAGACTCTAGATGCTGGAGAGGATGTGGAGAAACGGGAACCCTCTTGCACTGTTGGTGGGAATGCAAACTGGTACAGCCACTCTGGAAAACAGTGTGGAGGTTCTTCAGAAAATTAAAAATAGACCTACCCTATGACCCAGCAATAGCACTGCTAGGAATTTACCCAAGGGATACAGGAGTACTGATGCATAGGGGCACTTGTACCCCAATGTTTATAGCAGCACACTCAACAATAGCCAAATTATGGAAAGAGCCTAAATGTCAATCAACTGATGAATGGATAAAGAAATTGTGGTTTACATACACAGTGGAGTACTACGTGGCAATGAGAAAGAATGAAATATGGCCCTTTGTAGCCACGTGGATGGAACTGGAGAGTGTGATGCTAAGTGAAATAAGCCATACAGAGAAAGACAGATACCATATGGTTTCACTCTTATGTGGATCCTGAGAAACTTAACAGAAACCCATGGGGGGGGGGAAGAAAAAAAAAAAAAGAGGTTAGAGTAGGAGACAGCCAAAGCATAAGAGACTCTTAAAAACTGAGAACACACTGAGGGTTGATGGGGGGTGGGAGGGGGGGGAGGGGGGGTGATGGGTATTGAGGAGGGCACCTTTTGGGATGAGCACTGGGTGTTGTATGGAAACCAATTTGACAATAAATTTCATATATTGAAAAAAAAATTAAAATACAAACAATAAAAAATAAACTTAAAAAAAAAGAAAAAGCAATAAATTCAATCTCATTAAAAACAAATTCTGCAAGTCAAAAAAATCATAAGCCAAAATCAAGACAAGCACAACTGAAAACAGTAATTTTAACTCATCATAAAGGGTTAATTTCCCTAATGTATACCAAACTCCCACAAATTGGCAAGAAAAGGCTAAAATCCAGAGAAGGCCAGCCTAACTACTCTCTGTTGGTGCTGTGTCTCCCTTCAGCTAGAGCTGTAGCCCCAATAAAGCCTTGCCTGTGCCTTTGAGAAAAAAAAAGGGGGGAGGGGAGAGGCTAAAATCCCACAAAAAAGTGGGCAAAGGACATGATCTGACAACTCACAGAAGAGGAAACACACGTTTTTCATCAACATGTGAATAAATACAATCTCACTCACAGTAAAAGAAATACAGATTTAAACTTATGTTAAAAAACATCCATTTTTCATGTACTGGAATAACCAAATGTAAGAATTTGATAACACAGTTTTTGATAAGGATGTAAGACTGTAGGAACTCTCAACCACTGTCTGTAAAACCCCATAGAGAGTAATATCGATCCATTATTACACACATATACACTCATTAATGCAGCAACTTCACTTCTAGCAATTTATCTCAAGGCTATATTTGTATCTGTCAAAATTATGGCTATATAAAATTATTTAGTGCAACACTGAATGAAATAGCAGACGAAACTAAAGTGTTCACCAATAGAGCATCAATTCTGTGGTATGGCCATACAAGGATACTACACCACTACGAAACAGAATTAGGAGGCCTAGGGGGAGAAGGAGGCCTTAACATTTAATCAGAATCTTAAAATTTGGCAGAACAGGAAGTGTCAACATAAAAAACACAGAGTACAAAGCTTTATTTCATGAATATCTAAAAGCAGTAGTTATGGCTCTGTGATACATCATTAAGTTAAAACAAACAACAGGTTCAAGACACTGTAAATCTACTTCTGAAATCATTGTTGCACTATATGCTAATTAACTTGGATATAAATTTAAAAATTAAATAAAAATTTTAAAAAAAGAACACTGTATATTATCCCCTCATCTGTATAAAGAGAACATACATATATTTATACTTATTTATGTTTATTTACCAATATATCTTTAAATTGACTTATGTATACATAAAAATATCTCTAGAATTTTTCACAAGTTAATAAAAATAGCTACTTGCTGGGGCTTAAGAGAACTTAGTAGTTGGCAAACAGAAGAATGATACTTTTCACTCTACACTTTCTATGTTTTGATTTTTTTAACATATAATAAATGTATAAATACATTACTAATTTTTAAAAAGAATTTTAAAGATGTATTTAAGGGTGAAAGTTTATAAACTAGAACATTACGTAAACACTCCTTAATACTTTGACCCAGACGTTACTCTAACCAAAAAACTGCTCAAGCTGTAACTATCTACTCATGTAATCACTGAGTTAATTCTACCATAGCATGTAATAAGTGTATTTAAGAAGGCTCAGTTGAATTCCCAAAGTTACAAGCCAGAGTATGAATTTCAACTGTATTAAAACCCACTCAACTTCTAAAATTAATGTTTCTGATTATTAGGCAGCTGTTTTTAAAATAAATATTTCAATCTACTCAGAAATAATATATGTGATAAGCACATTTTTTAAAGCACAGTGTGAATTATTCTGCTGATTAAGCTAAAAATCTAAGCCAAGTACCAATTGTTCTTCTACAACAGATTGGAATTATTTTCCATGAATTGGCTAACATACAAAGCTTTTAGTAAAGGGCTGAGAATTATAGTGCTTTGCAGCATAAATGAACATTCTCATTTCAAAGAATTTCCCAAGGTAATGCCATCTAAGAGAGATGAATTTATTGTACCCAGATGTTTTACTTCTAGTGCACTGCCTTTTCTACTATACTTCTTCCCACAATGGCTTACTTGGGAATCTCTTAGAGATGTAAGGGGTTTTCAGGGCTGAGCTTTGGAACTCAAAAAGTCCTTCCATAGATAAAAATAAATCTCACTGAGACAAGACAAACCCTTCACAATTCTATAAAATATATACTTCTTGATGGACAACTCTAATAATAGTATTATTAAACCACTATCATCAAACCACATCTTGAGTTATGTTATAGTAATGCCAAATGAAACATTATTGCTATGATTACATATAAACCAAAAATTAATCTAAAAATCAAGGATCATCACTGTCATACTAGATGAATTTTTACCTGTTTCCTGCCTGTATTCTTTTCCTTATTTTAAGATTCTAATTTTTTTTTTTTTAATGTTTATTTTTGAGAGAGAGACAGAGAGACAGAGCTTGAGCAGGGGAGGGGCAAAGAGACAGGGAGATACAGAACTGGAAACAAGTTCCAGGCTCCGTGCTGTCAGCACAGAGCCCGACATGGGGCTCAAATTCATGAACTGTGAGATCATGACCTGAGCCAAAGTCGGAGGCTTAATCGAGTGAGCCAACCAGGCGAGGTGCCCCTTGAGATTTTGTTTTAAGTAATCTCTGCACCCAACATGAGACTCAAACTTACAACCCCAAGATCAAGAGTAGCATGTGCTACTGACTGAGTCAGCCAGGTGCCCTTCCTGCTTGTATTTCTTGACTTCTACCTCTTTAACCTCAACATTACTTTAACCACTAACTCCAAATCATACCAATTATATTTCAAGGAATATATATATTTTTAATATTACAAATGTCATTTCCAACATTTCATTTAACTGAAATAAATGCCTTATGTTCCACTGATACTAATGTTCTGGAACAATAAAGAATATTGCATTTAGGAAGCCTCCCTTCTTTGTTACTAACAAAACCCTTAATAGACAAATTAGAACAGACCAAATGTCTGGAAAATTTGTTCTCATTTACATTTTATCATATTAAAATCTAAAATGCTTTCTTCTGCCTTCTAGTGTCATCCAGTAAAATAAACCCAAAACTGTCTGTTCTCCTCTAGCCCTAATAATTCATACGCAATGGTAAGACAAATTATATTACAAACAAGATTCATAAACATTCATCAATGACTGTATCACTGTCATTTCAACGTAACCAAACCTCATTTTACTCAAATTCAAAATCACCTTAACAAAGATATAAATCAGAATGCTCACTAACAGATTAGCAAAGGTGATATAGACACTTACCTACATAATGCATATTAAGAGCCAAATACTTATACTGGAAAAGCGGGTTGTTACTGAGGCTACTTCTTTGGATCTGCTGGAAGAAGGAGCTGACATCCCATCTGTACAGGACATCCAACAGCATGATGCTTGGCACCCTCAGGGCCACATTTAACACTGCCTCCAGTTTTTCCTTTGCAGCCATGTTTTTTCTTGGAGCAGACCTAAAATTCAGGAGATCCAACATATAAAAAATAAGTCACCTCAAACAGCTTTTAGATATCCTCTTAGGAATCTAATGGATTGCCATATCTATACAAACACTACATAACAATGTATAAAACTCCTCAGCCACAGCTACTACTTCTAGGCTTTCATGAAGCAATCTTCATATTGGGTTTTCACACTGACCCTTCCTTACAGGTCTTCCCAGTCTGCATAAGTGGTAAGGCCTCAAACTTTATTTTTAAAAGCTTAACTCCAACTCTAGGCACTAGCAACAAAACACCCTAATAATACCACAGCTTTTGTCCAATTAACTTGAAAGGAAAAATTCACTCCTATAAAAGTGAGATTTATGTAGGTCTTAAAAAAGAGCAAAATTTAACTGATTAAAAAAAAAAAAAAGCCTAAGCTATTCAATAAAAATTTGCTAACTACACATTTAGTTTGCAGCATCTCAAAGACTTATCCTTTTCTATATTACTTGCAATCAAAATTGAAGTACTGAATTTACATGATGTAGATACAATTCAGAGACACTCACGATACAGGTAAATAAAACATTGTTCACAATATTATTTCCTTGAATCATTAAACTCTTCATTTGATATTCCCATAATCTGCCTTCAAAGTGGGAAACAATTGCAACATCAAATTCTTCCTGTGATATACAGATACGCTGGCACATGGAGTCTGCAGCCCCTGTCTGTGCTCAGCTTTTTTTTAGTTGTTACAAAAAAAATTATAAAAAAAAAAAAAAAAAAAAGGAAATGAAAGATCTCCAGGACAATCTATTATTTAAAAGGACAATTCTGTGCAACACTGCTTTGTACGATAGTGCTGCAAATTAATCCAAGGAATTATGAGAATCAGGCAAACAAGTGTGTTAAAGACAATTTTAAAAGTAATGATAATTCTGGATTGTTGGCTCTGACAATATCCTTTTAAGAATTTTGCTGAGAAAGCTAAACACATTTCCAGCTTTGGCAGTAATTTCAGACATTACAGGACAAATGAAAACATTTATTTCTGAAGAAAATTACAGTGACAGATTACTATGCTATGGTTAAATATTTGTCAGTATTTCCATTTTACCCTCTAATTTTCATAGCTTCCTAGCTCAGATAGTTTAAAAAAAAAAAAAAAAAAGAGCTCAACTTGGCAAACCATTAATAGAAGTTTGTCAATCACTGAAAAAGTGATACATTATATCAATCATTGAATGATCATAAATCATTCCCATTACTTAAAAGTTATCCTAAGAATGCACAATTAACATTTTTATTAATAAGTATTGTAATTCTGATTACTTTAAATGAACAAGATCACTTTAATAATTTTCCTACATAAGAAATAAATATTGTCAGAATTAAAACCTAACCGTTGTGTCCTATGGGGGGAAAAAAAGCACTGAAAAATAAAAACTCTACTCAACATTTAGTGCAAATTACACCATTCAGGAATTTCAATTTCTCAAAGCTCATGAGAGAAAAAAAAAATCTTGAGAAGAAATAATACCAAAATATCACATTAACATCCTTCCAACAATAAGGCTAAGGTGACTTTTATTTCCTTGTCTGTTTGCCAAATGTTGTAGAATACCCATTATTGGGGATTAAAAAAAATTCTTTATAAAAAGTATAATATGCCTAAGCTATCTAGATGACTTAAGGAAATATATAGAACATAACTACTTACTAAGGTGGTCAAACAGATAAACAGTCAAACTCAGTTGGGAGTTTATTTCACAGTACACGAACAATGGATTTTTCTCACAAAACACCAGTCCCGTGTGAAAATCATTATGGACTAAGATAACAGTATCACTGACAGGCTTTATACTATAATGGAATATACTTTTTCCATATTCTAGAATCCAATATAAATCACTACTGCTTTTGTAGGGACTATTACTAAATTAGTACTTGTGGTCCATATTTATTTCATCTGAGTTAGAGCCTTCCTCCTTTTTTAATGTTTTGCTGTTTTTACATGTACCCATTTTTACCATTTATTGCAGCTCTCAAAGGGGTAAAGAAAAAAAATTTTAAGTAAACCAATAACCACTCCTGCATCACAATATGAAATCAAGATATGAACAACTAACAAGAAAAAAAATCTCCTTAATTCTTCTGGAGATTCAACTCTATTACAGAAGAGGGCCATTAGCATAATGGTACAAATTCCCTCTCAATAACCACTATTCCTGCCTCACATATAGAAAAAGGGAAATCTTGAGTTCCTAAAGCTCTCAATACAGAATATCCGAGACTGATCCCCAAATTCTACTGCATAGTAAATCCAAGACCCAAATGTCTGAATTAAGGAGGACCTTGTATAGAATGAAATATGCCCACTTAATAACAACCCCACTGCTTATAAACATTTCATTTATTTCTGTAAGTTATATTTTAGCAAGTCATTGGCAAGCTGGGCCTATATGTGGACATAGAGGAAACAAATTCATGGAAAACCAGATCTAAAATATTACCCACAAAAGCTGTGGAAAGACACACACACACACACACACACACACAAAATCCCCAGCCCAACTTTGTGATTTCTAAAGTGTAAGTGCCACATGATAGGGTGATCACCATCACAAATACCACACACTACACTCCAGCACCACACACTAAATTAACATCTAAACAAAACGTGGAAACATTTATCTTGTTTAAAATCACTGAAGTCACTCACATTTGCCAAGCCACTCTATTAGAAGCATGAAGTAAAAATGGAGCTTTCTCCCCTGGTATAAAAAGATTATTGTATTTCTATGATGTTTGGTTGAAGCCTAATTTATCTTTTTCCTAGATTTATTATTAGAGCTAATGAGTATATTCCAAGTCAGAGGAAGCTTAAAATTCTCTTAAAATCATAATAATACCAAATTATCCTCAAAAATAAGTAAAGGAGCTGAACACAAAGATGACACTCCTAAGGCCAAATATTGAAGTTATTTCCTGTCATGTTCAATTACACATATTTTCCCCTCCATGAAAGATTTTTACATGTCCTCCTTGAAATGTTAACAGAACTGGGAAAGTAATATGCCAACACAATGTTTCAGCAAGTAATGTAAACTAAATGTGACTCAAGCTTAAAGATGTTTTTACACAGTGAAACACCTTAAAAAAAAAAATCCCTTCCAAAAATGGCAAAAAACAAAACAAAACAAAAACTCAACAAAGCTAACCAAAAGCAGAACCACAATGATTTCATTAGATGACTTTCCCAGGCTTGGAAGCAGCAATCACTACTTACACAGTAATGTCCTGTACAAGTATAACGTTGCACAGCTCACCATTCATATTTGTGGGTTAGGAAACACAGTCTCATTCTACACCTTCCTGGAAACACTTTGATTTTTGTTTTATGAAGAAATCACACAAATCATCCGGAATATGGAAAATGTATGTTTTTAAAGTAATAGCTTGTCTGTTAAAGCATTAAGAAAAAGAAACGGAAAATGGGATCTTACCAAAAAAAAAGAAGGCTATTCATATCTCCTTTTTAAAAAGGCAGATAAACTCCCTTTTTAAAAAGGCAAATAAAAAATAATAAATGAGAAAATCATATGACCCAATTTTAAATTCAGTATGATAGATAATTTAAGGCTGAAAGTTTCTACACCTTTCTTCCGCTTCGAAAGAAAAAAAATAAATCACCATTAATCTCCTTTCTTTGTCCAATCCAATGGAAAAAAAAATTCTACCATCTACTAAAACCAATCTCAAGAAAAATTTTCTGGCTGTCCATACATTAGGATGGTAACCCCTGAAAATGTTATAGGGCAAAGCTAGAGCCTAAAATCATAAGTAAACTCAGCCAAAACTGAGATACCCAGGAGGAGAACGCACCTCTTACATAAGCATCGGCACGTTTTAAATATAGCTGGTCCTCCCCCCTCCCACACTATTGCTAGCTAACTTTGTGTGTACCTGGTTTCCACATAAACTACTAGCAATTCTGTGGCTTCTCATCTCCAAAGTGGCAAAGATACAGAATCCACTCTGAATAACAGGACCATCTTTCAACTCTTAAGGAGCCAGACAGAGGGAATAAAAACTGCTCTCTCTGCCATTGGGTGCTCAGCCTGGGTCACGACTGCAGCACCGACAGCTCATCCTTTGGGCATGATTCAAGATTCAGTACAAGAGCACAGTCCGCATTTTAAAAAATAAAAAGGCACACAATCCTCTCTTTTCCTTTCAAACTAGTTTCCTGTTTACTGCAGACAGCGATGCAAAGCCATCCATTAATCTTTGATGCCTTCTCACTGCAAAGCCCCCTTCCTCTCTCCCCGCACCTCCTCCCCCGCCCTCCACGCCTGCTGATCTCAGCCGCGTTTGAACTATAGTAACCCCAACCCAGCTCGCTGCAAAGCAGGCAGCGCAGCAGCAGGGCCGCTGCCGCCGCGGGGCTAGGGGATTACGTTCGCAAAAACTCTGCCAGTAAAGAGGCCCGTGCCAGGGAGCTCCCCTCTTGTCTGGCCAAGGGTGCTGGCTCCGCCGCGCCACGCACCGAAAAGCTTCCAAAGAAAGACACGGGCCAAGTTCATCATCCCCGAGCAGAAAGGGGACTCATTCCTAAAGGGAGGGCAAGGGTCTTGAGTGGGAAAAGCAAAACAGGAGTGGGGTGGAGAAGGGATGGCAGCCGAGAGAGGACGCGATGGGGACAAAAAGGAAGGGATAGAGAACGCTCTCACAGTGAAAAAGGACAGATGGGATGCAGAGCAAATGGGCCCCCATTCGAAGAATGGCTTGGCAGGCCTTTCCGCACCCCCAAACAACCTCAAACCGCATGAAAGAAGGAAGGAGGAGGCTGAGTTTGGGGCTGCGTAGACTAAAGGATAAGTCAAAAGGAAAGAGGGAGGGAAGCTTAGAAGCAAAGCGGACAAAGACGCAAAAGAGGGAAAGTTGGAAGTGGGAACTAGAGAAAAGGGGCTGGAAAGGAGCACCTAGGAAGGGGCAGCTCAGGAAGCTGCTTAGAAAAGACCTCGAAAGGGGGTCCTAGGGATGCGATGGGGCAGAAGCTCAGAGAGAGAGCATCTTAGGAATGCCAGGGGAGGTAAGGGATGTCTCCGGGAGGGTGGGCAATTAAGGAGGCGGCGCTCAAGGCCCTGGAGCAGGCGGAGGGGACTCTGTACGGGGAAAGGGGGTGGGAAGGGAGGGCAGAGAGTCGGAGAGAGCTGGTGGGGGGCCAAGAGGTCTGCAAGAGGGGCAGCTGGTCAGGAGGGAGGGGACGCCAGGGGAGAAGAGGGGATGTGGACGCCGCCGAGACTGGGAAGAAGGTGGGAGGTGAACCGAGGAAGGGGCGGAGGAGGGGGGAGAGGAAGAAGCCGGCAAAAGGGTGGGGGAGGGGAGAAGGAAGGATGTGGGAAGAGAAGGGGGCGGAGGAGCCTGGATGAGAAGAGGCCAGCCAGGGCGGACGGCTCGGTCACCTCGGGCAGTGGCCTCTCTCCCCGCAGGGAGGCGGCGCCGCTGGCGGGCAGGCGAGCTCCGCAACTCCCCGGCTCTCTCGCCCGCCCTCCCGTTCTTCTCGGGCGGCGGCGGCGGGGGCCGGGACGGCGCGGCTCACAGCGGCGGCTCCTCCGCGCCGGGCCTTGGTTGCAGCGTCTTGGGAGGCGGCGGCAGCGGCGGCGGCAGCGGCCCGACCCGTGCGGTCACCATCGTCCGCGGCGGCAGGCGCTCGCGGGCCGAGCCCCTCAGCAGCCGACGGCGGCCATGGCCTACTGCGCTCGCTCCTCCCGCCCCCGGCGCTCTGCGGCGGCCGCGGTCCGCTCTAGCTCTCTGCGCCTGCGCGCGCCGCGCCCCTCCCCCGCGCGCGCGCGCGCGCGCGCTCTTGCGCTCACTCACAATCGCCCGGGCCGGGTGGTTCCCGCGCCGCCCCCAGAACGTGGGCGGGAGACGCAGTCCTCCCGCGGCCCACGCAGCCGGGCCCAAGCGTCTGTGGGGACGCTTACCACCCCGACCCTTGCACGCACCCTGTGACACGCGCCATTCTGACACACGTGCGCTCTCACACTCCTCAAATACCAGAAGCCGCGAGCGCTCACACCCACACTCACCTGCTGCGACCACGTGGGAGAATTGGAGGGGCTGATCTTCACCTGGTGCAACCGCAGTAGCAATGATGCCTGAATTTTCTTAACTCCCTCACTGACTGGACTAGACTGTCAACTCCATGGCGTCAGGGACCAAGTCTGTGATGGCTCAGCAGTGCCTAGCATAGAATAGGCGCTCCATAAGCCTCTGTTGAATAAGTGACTGGATGCCTGAATAAGTGAATTGAAAACGTTCACTATCTTTAATTTTAAACTTCCATCCCTTAGTTTAAAGAATTTGTTGAAAGAATTTTATTGTAATACGAAATTGAATAGTATTTGTGTGTTGCCTTTGGTCGAAGGTTCAAAATAGAGGTAAGTGGACACACCCCCTTCCCAAGGTGCCCCACTGACCAGCAGGCCTCCCTTAATTTAAATGGCAATATACCTTTTAGGGCTGGAACTGTTCCCCACTTACCCACAATACAAAGCCTGAAGCATGTCGCACGTGCACAGAACAAATCAAGGATGCTGCTAGTGTTTTTTGCTTTGGCAAGACACCTTATTCCCCAGTTTTTCTAGGACTTCACCGACTCTCTACAAATCCCTCACCCCCTGACACCCCTTCTCCAGGAAACAAAAAATCCTACACTATTCCTTGCTGTGTCTTTGGTCAGTAACTGGAGAGCCCGTAGCTACTAGAAACCAGTCTGGCCTTTGATGTTGGTAGTGTCTATATACACAAACACACACACCCAGGAGTGGGTAAAATGTTGCAACTATCCTGGATCATCCTGAAATTGTGAAACCTCAACTTCGGCCTGTTACAAGAGAAATTAATGTATTTCAATGTAGATCTCTGTGTTGGGGGCCCTCCTTGGAAATTCAACTCTCTGGCCTCTGTGCTTTAAACATAAATCTCCAATACCTCACAACCTTTGTATCTTGCTAAAATTGTAAAAGAAAGCTTTCCTGGAGGCATCCGACATTCAAATTCTGAGTAACTTCCCTTCCGCTAGTTTGATAGCTCTATAGAAATGAAGTTTTAAAAATTTCTGGGAAGTATGTTCATAACTCTCTGTAGACAGCTTTCATCCTGCTGCCTTAGACTAGAATAATCAGGCATGCTACATCCTAGAAAGGCCATTTTATGAGTCTCTTTATACAGCCTGGTAAGTAAGAAATTAAATTACAGAGGCCGCATGACTAATGACTAGAATAGAAAACTGCCCAAGATAGCAAAGCCTTATACCTTGGTTTCCATCACCGCATTTTAACAACTTTACTACTGACTTCAGGCAAGAAAACATAAGGCCAGAAACAGATTGCAAAGAAGTCAAAATCTATATAACCTTAAATTCTTACTGGATTTATCTATTCTTTTAGGGTAAACTGCAGAATATTGAAAATATTCCTTTAATATTGTTACCGGATTTGTGTGTTTTGTTTAAATGGAGGAAAAGCTTACCTCAGCACTCACATTTCCTTTTTTAAAGGAAAAAAAAAATGGCTTCAAAGTTCTATAACCCTCACTAATAAGTACTCTGGACTTGTAAAAGCAGGACAAAGTCATGTCTTTTCCACCTTTGAGTTTTACAGCAGCTGCCTATAAATGCTAAGTTCAAAACAAGTGAAGAAAATTACTCTGGTAATGAAAGGGTTACTGCTATTATATTGCTGCTAATCCAGTTTTGGGAAAGCTCCACATTACCAGATGCAGGTAACTGAATCAAACTAAAAAGAAAAAAGAAAAAAAAAAAAAGAGGGAAAAAGACTGGGGGTGGGGCAGTAGAGAAGACTACTCAAATAAAAGCAGTTACAGTGTAGAAAGTACTTTCTAGAGGCACCCAAAAAAGCAAAGGTTAGGAGCAAAACTTACTATAAGTACCTGAAACCAAGCTTAAGCAAATGTCCAAATACCACAAACCTGGCCATAAAAGGAATTAGCTTCAGGGGTAGAAGGAAAGAACTGGAATGTTTATGACTATGAAATGGGAAACCATTCAGGATTCCAAAGGTCATCTTCCTATTCACTAAATGTATGCAACATTAAGGAGGAAGTCAGCGTAAAGTTTGGAGGAGTGCATGTTTGTTACAGCTCTAGCCATTCCAAAAGACTAGTTCCTGAATGCCTTATAAAACCAGCTATTGCTAATAAATCCCATAGAAACTGTCCTCTGCTGCAAATCTGCAGATAGCTGATGGCCAGTTCACTACGCCTTCTAGATCCAGAGATAAGATCTCACATAACAGACTTCACGTAATGGGGCCCAAATCCAAAAAACTCAGAGAGCCAACTCTGGAGATATGGAGGAAAGGTGAATTTTCATGTATGCATTTATTCACTTACTTTATTCCTATGGGCACTTTGAGGTTTTCTCCATCTAATTCCAAAATAATTAACTTTTTGAATAGAAGAGTCTAAATGACATATAAAATCTCTTTTGACCTGACTACCCTTACGGTTTGATTTTGAAAGCCGATTCTAAGAGGAAAACTAAAGTTTTCTGAGGCAACATGGTTCAGTAAAGGGGAAATAAACTTTTTTTGAGATATAATTGAGATCTAATTCACATATGATACAATACACTTTTAAAGTGTGCAATTCCATGGTTTTTAGTAGATTCACAGAGTTGTGCGACCATCACAATCAATTTTAGAACATTTTCATCACCACCTCTCTTCCAAAAACAAAACAAAACAAAACAACAACAAAAAACCTGCTGTATCCCTTAGCAGTCATTCTCTTTGCCTCCCCCACTTAGGCAACTACTAATCCTTCTCTCTCTTACGGATTTAGCTATTCTAGACATTTCATATAGGTTATGTCATACAAAATGTGATCTTTTGTGTCTGCCTTATTTCCCTTAGCAACAAAGTGCATCCATGTTGTAGCATGTATAATTATTTCATTTCCTTTTATTGCCAAATAACATTCCATTGTATAGCTATATCACATTTTGTCTATCCATTCACCAGTTGATAGACATATGAGTGGTTTCCACTTTTTTTGGCTCTTATGAATAGTACTGCTATCAACATTCGCATATAAGTCTTTGTGTGGACACATATTTTCATTTGTCTTGGGTATGTAGTTAGGAGTAGAATTGAATCACCTGGTCACGTGGTAACTGTGTTTAACTTTCTGAGCAACTGCCACTGTTTTCTAAAGTGGCTGCTCCATTTTACATCCCCACCAGCAGTGTACAAGGACAGATTTACTGTTAGATTCAGATACCCCCTACTTGTTAGATATGGGACTCTGTGCCAAGTGTTCATAATTTACAAACACCTCCATTTGTCATCTGTAAAACAAGGATTAATGACAGTATCTATTTCACAGGATTATAATAAAAAATAAATAAAACTATGTATGTTAATGTTCCTGGTACAAAGTAAGCCCTCAGTATATATGTTGTTAGTAGTTCCCTCCGTCTTTGGTATCCGGTTGGCAACATTTATTCTGTAATAAAGTCAGACAGAGATAAAATTATAACTGCCTATTACCAATAAGAAATGCATATACATGGTTGGTGCTGAATAAATATTTTTCATGGATACTTGGAAAAGCAATAGAACTTACACTGTTTTAATAACAAAATAAATTTATCTTCTTCTACCTCCTGTAGACCTAAGGTCTACAGGAGGCTACAGGAGGGAAAAAATATAGAAACAAGTCCTGTTTTGTTTGGTTTGGATTTTTCAGATTTTCCCCCAAAACATTTTTTATTTTCCCAACTTTTTTTATCTTGTAGAGCTTCAAATATACAGAATTGTTAAAAAATTGCAACCATCACTCATATGCTCATCTATATTCAGCAATTGTTAACGTTTTGAGTATTCGCTTCATATGTATGTTATTTGTTAAGCTATTTGAGAGTAAATTGCAGACATCAACACATTGCACCCCTTAATACTGCAGGCTGCCTCTTCTAAAAATAACAGCTTTCTCCAATATTACCAAATGACCTTGCCACACCTAAGAAAATAAGTAATTCCCTAATCTTGTACTATCCAGCTGATGTTCCAATTTTCACATTTCTCCCCAAAATATCTCACAGGTAACATTTTTCCTAACCAAGATCCACTCAAGTTTCACCCATTGCCTTAGTTTTATGTATTACAAACCAGTTTTGCTTTTAATCCATCTGAGTACTTGTGGACTGTTTGGAATCTCTAACATCAGCAGGAGGGAAAAATGTATTGTTGCTATCATTTTCAGATTTAAGCTCTGCTGGTGTACCTCTATTTTACCCAGCCACTTTCTCTGTTTAATTCTGATTAAGACAGAGATGGCTAGTAATGCAAAATTGTGTGTTGCTTTTCAAGCATGATGATATTAGCTAAATAGAATGGGTACTGATTGTCATAGACATTTGTTAGTTACCTTCCCAATATCTGTTATTCTCCTTTTTCTCTTTTTAATATCATCTTGAACATTCTAGCCATGCAGTCTATTGTGGATTAATCACTTTACCCTATCTTCCTTAGTGATTAGTCCAGGGAAGGACTCATGACCCAAGTCAATCAGGACAAGACTCAACACCAGAGCTTTTGAAGAGCTTTCTCTTTCCTGCTAGATCTAAAAAAGGAATCCCATAATTTCAAGGACTACGGGCAGTCATCTCAGATCCAAAAGGTAAGAGCCAGCCTGAAAATGTCTCAAAGCAGGTCAAAGAACCTGCAACACAAAAAGAAACCAGGACCTGGTCACAGTGTATGAGTCCTGGTCTAAGCCTCATGTGAAGCCAGCATGTCCACCACCTTCTATTCTTCATATCACCCAATACATTACTTTTGCTTAGCTACTGTGGGGTGAGTTTTCTATTATTTGCAGTTAAAAGAGTCCTAAGGCATTCAATCCTTTTAATCTGTAGTGTAATATGCTGTTATAAACAGAAGGAAGTAACTTAAAAAAATAATAAATAGAAACACAATTGTACAACTTAACAAATTATAAAACAAAGCTATTTAATCACTCTCCAGAAATAGAAGCTTGCTAATACCCCAGAAAATCCCCACATACTCTTTCCCATCACAACTATCTCACCACAAAGGTAACCATTTTTCTGACTTTAATATAGTCACTTCCTTTTCTTTGTTTAACCACCCAAGTGTGAATCTCTAAATACTGTAGTTCAGTTTTGCCTGTACTTGAATTTTATATACATGGATGCCTATAGTATGTATTCTTTGGTGACCAGATTTTTCTGCTTAACGTTGTGTTTGAGATTCAGTTATATTCTTGTGTGAAACTGTGGTTCAGCCATTTTCATTGCAGTATAGAATGCTATCACATGCATAGAGTATTATTTGTTTATTCATTCTGCTATATATGAGCATTTGGGTTCATGAACACCCAAATTCCAGTTTGGGGCTGCTACAAATTATGCTATCAACATTTTTGCTCTTGTCTCCCAGTGCACATGGGCACACATTTCTTTAGAAAAGAATTGCTGTGCCATAGTCTGGAAGTATTCAACTTAGTGGTGTTTGCACCAATTTACACTCCCAGCAGCAATCCCTCAGAGTCCCCATTGCTCTGCATTCTAGCTTACAATTGACGTTGTCAGTCTTTCAAATTTTAACCACTCTAGTGAGTTTGTAACTTGCATTTCCCCAACTGCTTATGAGGTTGAGTACCTTTTCACGTATTTCCTGGCCTTTGGACTTCCTCTTTTGTGAGTTGTTCAAGTCTCTTACCCAATTTTCTCCTGGGTTGTTTATCTTTTGCTTTTTGTTTTATAGTCCTTTATATTCTGGATGTAAGCCCCTTGTCAATTATATACACTGCAAAAATCTTCTCTTGTTCCATAGCTTCCTTTTCATTCTCTAAATGGTATTTTTTAATGAACATAAATTCTTAATTTAATTTATATTAAATGCTTCTTTTAAGCCTGTTTCCCCCCTGCTCCACAGTGTCATCCATTGTAAGTCAGGTGTGTATATTTGAGTAAGTTTGTTTCTGAACTTACTATTCCATTCCACTGGTTTGTTTACCTTGATGTGGATACCAAACTGTTTCAATTACTCTAGCTAAATAAGAAGTCTTGATAGGTTGTTGAGCAAGTCCTCTCCCCTGAATTTCTTTCTTTTGTTTTCTTTTCTTCAAGAGAATCTTGGCTCTTTGCATGTCTTTATCAATTTTGGAATCAAATTTGGAATTTTGGCTTGTCAAGTTTCCTAAGATCTAGTTCAGATTTTTAGTTTTTCACATGGAGGTCTTGCATTACCTTTTATTACATTAATTCCTAGATATTTTATGTTTTTGATGCTACTACTAATGGTAATTTACATTTTATATTAGTCTTTGAATATGAAAGAGTAAATCTCAAGAGTCCCTGTCCCTGGGAACTTTCAGTCTCTTGGGTTTGGAGACAGACCCATAAATGGTTTTAATATAAAGCTAAATGAATTGGTTACGATAAGGTAGGCAAAGTTTACCATGGAAATACAAATGGGATGGATTAGCACATTCTGTAGGGTCACAGGGTGGAAGGAAGGAAAAGGCATTCTAATTGTTGAAAAATAGATAAGGAGTCACCTGGTGAGTAAAGACTTGAGGCAAAGAGGGGAAGAGCACACATTTTACATACACATTTCAGGATGTTAACATGGGACACTCCTGCCTCAGGGAGTTGCCAAAACAATACAATGGGATGTCAGCATGGGTGTGAAGTAAATTCTCCCTGGGCATAGTTTATAAAAGGAATGTGAGCAAACTAGTTCCAAGGCTCCTGGACCCATTTATCCAGATAATGGTGTAAACACACGTGAGCAGAGAGGGGATTTGAGAGAAGTTTCTCTGGAGAGAGCTGTTGCTGTCAGTACCAAGCAAAGGAAGCATCATGGGGGACACTACCTCCTTCTGCTCAGGTCTGATGGTAGAGAGATCTTCTGTGAGACCATTCACAGAAGTTGAAATATGTTCTCTGCAAAAGACTGAGAGAGTAAAAGACAGTGTGGCTGTCTTGGGACGGACGAGCATTATCAGAGTTTATCAAAGGAAGCAAAAGGTGTGTGGGTGTTTCCCAGGGAGCAGATGTGCACCACATGGCCCCAGTTGTCTGGAGTCCTGTACAATAGGACTAAATAGAAGGACAGAGGAGACTGATAGTAAGAAGTTGGAGATAAAAATCCAATTCCTAGGGTCACATGTGATCACCTAGAATAGGGATGCATCCACCCAGGTCATTGAAGAATTAAGAATCTTCTAGGGGTACCTGGGTGGCTCAGTCAGTGAAGATTCTGAATCAATTTCAGCTCAGTCATGATCTGGCAGTTCATGGGATCGAGCCCCGACATAGGGCTGTGTGCTGAGGGCGCATAGCCTGCTTGGGACTCTCTCAAAATAAAGAAACAAACATTTAAAAAAAAAGAATTTTGGGACACCTAGATGGCTCAGTCGGTTAAGCATCTGACTTCAGCCCATGACTTCGAGCCCTGCGTTGGGCTCTGGGCTGACAACTCAGAACCTGGAGCCTAGTTTAGATTCTGTGTCTCCCTCTCTCTCTGTTCCTCCCCCACTTGCACTGTGTCTGCTCTCTCTCTCTCTCTCTCTCTCTCTAAAATAAATAAAGATTAAAAAAATTTTTTCTTACATAAAAAAAAATTAAAAAAAAGAAGAATCTTCAAACAACCCATGGAGAGCCACCAGCTTGCCTTAGTTGGTCAGTTATAAAAAGCCAGCTAGCTTCTCCTAGTTGATAGACCAGTAGCAGTCCGGTGCTGATCATTCAGATTCTACAAAGTAACCAGCCACCAATGTGGAAGCAGCCTAAGTACTCTTGCAACCAGGTCCCCCTTCTAAGTCACTGTGTGGACTAGCATCCTGGGGCTATTAGCAAATCACTTTTTGTTGTATTATCCCTGTATCTTTTCAATCAACTGCTATTAAAAAAAAAAAAAAGTGCACTAGGTACTAAAAGAGAAAGCTTCAAGTGTTGCCATCTGCCAGACCCAGAGAAGTTGAAGACCCCCAACAAGTATGAACTTCCCCATCCCTGACCTGTCCCGCTTCGAGCGGTCTCCACCCAGGTAGGGTCTGATGCAGTTGCTGGTACACTGGAAGGAAGGCAGTGGGGACAGAGCAGAAGTCCACCACTTCACATATGGAGAGATCTTTCACTGAAGGGAGATTGAAGCATTTAATTAATCTTCTGACTGGACACATTCTAATTACCGTATCAAGACTGTGATTTGTAACTTAAAGTTAGTAGGACTGCCCATCCATTAAGAAGTCTTGGGATCTGCCCAAGTTTGCTTTGGAGGGCAGGGCAAATAAATAAAATAAAATAAATTTTCTGAATAAAAATGTTGACGGCTAGTGGGTAACAAAATCAGATACCCCCAGAGTGTAAAGTACATGCAAGAAATGAAAAGCAGTATAATTATGATTTGATCTCAGATTTCCAGAGGGAATGTAGGGAGAGATGAAGTAAAGTGGGCTCTATTCAGGAGCTGAGGAAAGACTTTCCATGGCATGCTAAGGGGTCTGGACTTTAACAGGAAATGAAGCAATACTGAGTAGTTAGCACAGGACAGTAATAGTTACTGGGCATTTACTATGTTCTAGGCTCTATAGGTAGTTTAAATGAATTATCACATTGTGCTCTGCTTCCTGTCGTTCTAGCCATATACCAGAAGAGGTAATGAGTTTGTTCATAGAGACACGTCTCTGAGTCCAGAACCCAAACTTCAGTTAAATCTAAGCTTTGTTCTTTTATTTTTTTTTTAATATTTATTCAATTTTGAGAGACAGAGAGAGCAAGCACGTGCATGAATGGGGGAGGGGCAGAGAGAGAGGGAGACACAGAATCTGAAGCAGGCTTCAGGCTCTGAGCTGTTAGCACAGAGCCTGACTCAGAGCTCAAATGCAAGAATGGTGAGATCATGACCTGAGCTGAAGTTGGATGCTTAACCGACTGAGCCACTCAGGCACCCCCTCTAAGCTTTACTCTTGTTTTTTTTTCCCCCCCTGAGCTTTACCCCTGACTACCTGTGTGACACTGGGCAAATCACTTGACCTCTCTATACCTCTGTTCCTTCATTTTTTAGGATGGAGATAATTGTCCTATCCACCTCATAGGGTTTTTGTGCCCCCATTTTTTGTGACTTCAACAACATAGATAATCCATGTGGGATTTTTTTCCTTTTTTTAAAATTGTGGTGAAATTCACGTAACATCAAATTAGCTACATGTTGTTGTTGTTGTTTTAAATTTATTTATTATTTTTAGAGAGACAGAGACAGCATAAGTAGGGGAGGGGCAGAGAAAGGGAGACAGAGAGAATTCCAAGCAGGCCCAACATGGGGCTCGAACCCACAAAATGTGAGATCATGACCTGAGCCAAAATTAAGAGTCAGACACTAAGCCAACTGAGCCACCCAGGAGCCCCCCAGATTAGCCATTTTAAAGTGAACGATTGAGTGGCATTTAGTATATTCACAATATTGGGCAAACACCACCTCTACCTAGTTCTAAACCATTTTCTTTGCCCCCAAAGGGAACCCTCTGCCTGTCAAGCAGTTGTTTCTCCTAATCCCCTTCCTAATCTCATTTAACATTCTCATGTAAATGATCTTTTCCTCCCACCCATTTGTTATCATAGTTAATTCTCAAACTGTCATTAATATCAACTTCCAGAATTTCAATTTTGAGCATCTTTCTCTGTGATCACTCCTACAAATATTGATTCTTTTTAAAAATATACTCGTGTGTTCTTCTTAGCATCAAGCTTCCAATCCACTGACCCTACCAACTCTTCACATACCTTTCTTACGTCCTACCTCTTTCTTTACCCAGCATAGATTCTACAGTCTACCAGTTAAATATCTCATTTATAAATGTTAACTTTCCTTCCCACCATCTGCTCAGCACCTGCACTTGAGCAGCTGAGATTTCTGGACAAACCACACAAGCAACCATGAATCTCAAAGCTTAGCCTTCAGTGCTGCTACACAGAACCATTGCATTGTTCTAGTGAGGTTGTTCTCGACTCCCCAGAGTGGCTCACTCTGCTTTCTTCTCAAACTTCCAATACCACCTACTCTCTCTCCTCCATTCACTTTCAGCTGAGTGAGTAGCTGAGAAGATGGATGCAACCGATCAAGTTCCTCAACTTTCTTCCATGGCCTACCAGCTTGGTGGTGATATTCTTGGTCTTCACTCCCCTCAGGTGGGAGAAGTTTCCTGCTTCTGTCAAAGGTCATGTCCTCCACTAGAGATCTGGATCACAGCCTCTCTTGCTGTTCAAGGACTTAGAACCTATAATAATTCCCCTTCCCCCTCCCCCCCATACCATCAACTTCCCTTCCTTCTCTCATGGATAACTACCACTAGCATACAAACATGCTCAGGATGGCAGTCTTTAAAAAATCCCTCCCTTCATGCCTTGCAACCATCACCCCCCATATCACTGCGAAGATTTTCTGAGAAGTTGTCTATAGCGCTATCTCAATTTCCTCACTCTCCATTTGCCCCTCAACCCACTCCACTTACAAGTCCACCCCAAACACCCCTTGAAACCATTCCCAGTGAGATCATCAAAGACTTCCTCATTGTCAGGTCCAACAGTCCCTTGCCAGTCCTCATCTTATTCTACTACTACTACCAGTAGCATTTCAAAGAATCTGTCATATCCTTCTTTCCAAAAACATTTCCATTTCTTGATTTCTGCACTGGATTCCTAGGGCCGCTGTAACAAAGTTCCACAATTGGGAAGCTAAAAACGACAGAAATTTTTTTTTTCTTTCAGTTCTGGAGGCTAGGAGTTCAAAATCAAGGTATCAGCAGGGCCGTGTTCCCTCTGAAGGCTCTAAGGAAGAACCATGCCTTGCCTCTTCCAGCTTCTGGCAGCTCCCAGAAATCCTTGGCACTCCTTGTCTTACAGATGATGCATCACTCCAATCTCTGCCTCCATCATCACATGGCCTTCTTATAAGATTATCAGTTCTTCAATTCTGGGCTCATCAGTATCCAGTATGACCTTATCTGAACTTAACCAACTGCATGTGCAGAAACCATATTTCCAAATATGGTCACATTCTGAGATTCCAGATGGACATGAATTCTGGGCAGACAGGATTCAACTCAGTATAACTCCTGTGACTACACACTGCTGGTTTCCTCCTTACCCCTGTTTGCTCCCCCTCACTCTCCTTCTGGGGCTACTTTGCTTCCCCTAATTCAACGCTAAATGTTGCAGTGACCCATGGCTTGGCCCAGGGCCCCTTGCCTTCTTCTTCTGTTTTTAAATGTTTCTCTCTCTCTCTCTCTCTCTCTCTATATATATATATATATATATCACGAGATCATGACGTGAATCTGGGTACTCCCTGCCCCTTGCCTTCTTTAAATACACTCTCTCGGGGCATCTGGGAGGCTCAGTGGGCTAAGTGTCCGACTTCTGCTCAGATCATGATCTCCTGGTCCGTGGGTTCGAGCCCCACCACAGGCTCTGTTCTGACAGCTCAGAACCTGGAGCCTGCTTTGGATTCTGTGTCTCCCTCTCTCTCTGTCCCTTCCCCGCTTGTGCTCTCTCTCTCTCAAAAAAAAAAAAAAACAAACGTTAAAAAAATTAAATATACTCTCTCCTGAGGGTATATCATCTAATCCCATGGTTTTAAAATTCCACTGATGACTCCCAAATTTAGGTTCTAGCCCTCACCTGTACCCATATTGATAATCCTAGTTAAAACTTACTGGATGCTTCCTATGTGCCAGACTCTATTGTAAATTCTTTCTGTGTATTAGTTAATCCTTACAACAAATTTATGGGGTACTATTTTTATCCCCAATGTATGGATGAAGAAACTGAAGCACAAGGAGGTTAAGTAAATTGTTCAAGCCCAAATAGAAGGAGCCAGGATTTGAAACTGCGTAAGATGGGTCTAGAGCCTCCTCTCTTGACCACTACATGCTCTGGCTTTCCACTGTGCTCCAGGCTCATGCTCTCAAGGTCAAACTTGACATCTGCACTTACAAGAACTAAATAGAATGCTTGACTCCCACTCCCCACCCCATCTCCATTCCCACCTTAATCTTTTTGTCCTTGCTTCTACATCTTAGTATTTGGTACCATCAACACCCAGTTGCTCAAATTAAAAAAAAAAATCTAATAATCAAATTTGATTTTGTTCTTTCCACATCCACCCCAGCCTCCATTCCCACCCCCAACAAATCCAAGGATGCCTATTAGCTTTACCTCTAGAACATATCCCTGTTTGCTCCGTTTTCACTACCACCCTAGTTCATGCTAAGCTATCATCATCTCTAGAGTTAGTGCAATTGCTTTCTTCCTGGTCTTTCTGCTTTCACTTTTGCAGTTGATGTATATAACCAACCCAACAGCCAAATGAGTCTTTTGAAACATAAATCAGGCCATGACATGCCCAAGTTTCAAAGCTTCTAAAATACCCCCTTACATTTACAGTAAAATCCCTACTCCTGTTCTTAGCCTACAGGTTCCTGCTTGATCTGGCATTGCCCGCCTCTTACCCTTACTCTACCACTCTCTTTCTCGCTCAGGTAGCTCCAGTCATGATCTCACCCCTGCTTTTCCAGGAATGCTTTGTGCCTGCACCAGGTCCATGTACCTGTTCACTTTCATGCCAGAAATGCTGTTGGAAATGCTCTATTCTCACATCTTCTTCACATCAGACCAAACACTGCCTCCTCAAAAGTCCTTTCCTAAATCCTTACCTAATGTTCTGCCCCAATCACTTTCTTACACATCATCCTATATTTGTGTTTTAATAGCATTCACCACTATCTGGAGATACTTTAATTATGTAGTTGGTTATTTAAACAGAGACTTTCTCTGTCTTATTTATATTTATGTCTCCAATGCCCAAAATGATGTGCAATACACAGTGACTGTTTAATATTTTTCAAAGGAGGAATGAATGAAACTAAGTGAATAGACAAGCAAGGCCAATCACAGGAGGTTGTTTGGAGGTCAGTTTTACGGCCAGTTTTCAAAGATCAGTTTGAAAGGAGAAAAGATGATTAGAGAAGAGAAAGAATATTTTTAGCAAGAAAACAAAATATTCAAAAAAGTGATATAGTCTTTGAATAAGTGACAAACAGAGGCAATAACTATACCACTTCAGGTGACATGGAAAGTCGGTCAATGCAGAAGTAAAGTTAGCTTCTTAGAGCAAGAAGTTATCATCATTTGGTTAAACATATTGAATGTCATCCTAAGGGGTTTAAATTTATTTACGCCTTCAACAAATATTTATTCAGTTTCTACTATGTGCCAGGTACTATTCTAGGTACTTTTTAATATAGAAATAAACCAAAGAGACATGATCTCTGCCCTCATGGTGTTTATAATCTAGTGGAAGGCTGACATCAAATATTAATATTCCATAAACATTTGGAATTGCCAAACAAACTGCCAAAGTGTGATGGGTTAGTATTTTGGTAACATTAATCAATGTGATTTTGTCCCTAGTACTGTTTCCCTTTGGCCCTTACCCATCCATTCATCTCAGTATTCTGTATGTAATGACTCAGAAAAGGTATGATACAGTGAAATCCAATACATAAGTAACAGGAATCTTGCTCTAGCTTTGGAGATCAAGAGTCACAGGCTCCACTGACTGAGCCATCCAGGGACCCCTGTATTCATTTTGACCTAAATGTGAGAATTGATGACAGTAAACTACAAAGCATTGTTATGAAAATAAAAAAATATAAAAATAATATTTTTAATAAATAGTCTTTGTCTAGAAGAAAAACAAGACTAATTGAGAGGACTTAATTTAGATTAGGGGTTTGAGAAAGGCCTCTCTGAGAAAGTGTCTTGTGAGCAGAGACTTCAGAAAATAAGATTACCAAGGGAAGAACAAGGAGAGGAGAGTTCCCAGTGGGGCCCTGGGAAGGGCTGGATGTGCTAGAACAGAACAGATGGAGCTGGATTGAGAGGAGGCTCAGGTCAGATCAGATAGACCCTCGGAGGCCATGTTACACCATCTGTTACACAAGTATAAATATTATACAAATCCCAAGTGTTGTGAAAAAACCACCAAGGATTTTAAGCAGAGGGCAGAGGTGTTAGGTATGGCTGATTATACAGCCTGGGCACTATATAACTCCATGAAACACTGCAGGCATAGTCCCTGGTGTGGCACATTACCTCCCTGCGGGTGACATAATCAAATTAAGATTTTAAAAATATCAGTCTGTGTGCTATGTGGAGAATTCTAGGGCCAGAGTGGAAGCAGGGAGATCACTTAAATGGCTATTGCAGTGTTCAATCAAGTAGCCTAGCATAGTACTTGTGATAGAGAAGAGTGAACAGACCATATTTGTGGTTTCCACAGTTAGCATTAGAGGTCCAGGTAGATTCCTGAATTTGGGAGTAGTCTACTTAATGATGCTTGAGAAACATTAATCTTCTAGCCAGTGGTGTGCTGGAGCAGACGTGTAGCAGCTCTGCACTGGCTCATGAAAGCTGAGTGTGTACATCTCTCTCTAATTCTTTATTCAGTGACATCAAATTGATAGCTTGAAATCTGCCTTGGTGGGAGTATTTACACCAAGGAAATTGGCAAGTGCTACAAACAGAGCTTCTGTACCCAAAGAGCTGGTTGTGATACATTTACAAGTACACCACTGCTTCCAGCTTTTTAAAAATATTTCAACACTAAAGAATCACTACATAAGATATGGTAAGTGATGGAACATTCATAAGGCTGCTGCAGTTTAAATAAATGGGATGGTTATAAGAGACACTGGGAGGAAAAAAAAAATCTGTAAGACTTGATGGTTTATTAAAGGCAGTGATGGGAAGAGAGGAGCAGATTATATTTTCTCCCCTGGAAAAAGAAGTCATTTCCAGATGCATCTCTTTGGAGAAGACTGCAAAGAGAACATTTCACAATTGAGTTTCCCATCATGTGTATTTTAAAATGGCCCTACTTCAGCTGTCAAGAATTTCAAGTGCCTCTTAAAATTCCACCTTATTGTAGCTCAGAATTCTGAATTCTATCGCCATTTATTGGTGTAGTTAAATGAATGGAATAATAATTGAATCCCAAACTCTCAGTCACTGAGCATAACTGTCTCACTACAACAAAAGATCTGTAGAGATCTAGAGAAGAACATTCTTTAAAACTCAAAAATGTCTTTCGATCTGTGAATGGTGCAGAATCAAGGCAGCCTGTGTGGAGACTAATCAGGCCTTAAGTAAGTATGTGGAAAGTTCATATGAGGGTTTCTAAAGGGCATCAGGAAAGGAAGTAAAAGAAGATACTAAGAGGTTACTAAATAAACATTTTTTTCATGAAAATAAGTGTTCTGTAGAATTTATAACTTACATCCTAAGAATAATACTAAACATGCTTTACTATCAGCATGTACATCTAATAGTTCAGAAACACTAAATGTGTTAAACCTTCATCAATATAGGTGAAATATAAAATAATGATTTCATTTTTTCACTCTTTCAGTAAACCTCTGTTGAAGGCATACTAAGAGACAAGTATTTCCCTAGATCTTGGAGATATAAAAATGAATAGGACTACCTTGGGTTTGTGCATAATAACTGAGGAAGACGGAGTCATGAACAGATTAGAGTACAATGTGGACAATGCAGAGGTTCAATATTTAGAAGACATTATGGAAGCCCAAGAAGGGACACATAACTCAGAGTTGAGTGAGCAGAGGCAGCTTCCTGGGGCAAGTGACACTAAGTTGAATCTTAAAGAGTAGGGGGAAGCCGGATGATGTATGTGTATGGAATGGGGGAATTTCAAGGCAGAGGGGAGAGCATGATAAAAAACACAGAAGTGAGAAACAGCAAAGCGTTCTTTAGATCCTTACTTGAAAGGCAGAAGGGAAATAAGGAGAGGAGGCTGGAGACCTACAGTTCTCAGTGGCACACCAAAGAGAAGGCAACTGGAACGGTCCACCCTGGGTGTAGACAAAGACAGGGGGCATTGTCTGTGGAGTATTTGAAAACAGAATGATTACATTGCCAACAATTCTAAACAATGATAAAATGATCCCTTCTGTCAAGTGGCCATGCTCCTGAGTAGACCACTATATGTTTTTCCTCAAGATGTGGAGCAAGGAAGTGACATGATCAAGTTCCTGAGCTGTGCAGATACAGAGATGCCAGCTGCAGTTATATCTAAATGAGAGATCCTTTCTTTGCATCCCCTTAGAATTTGAGATAAGTTTTTATTGACTTATGGGAGATCATGAAAACAGATACAGCAACTGGGCATTGATTTTGGACTGGAACTGTACATTCAGGAGTCAACACAGAAGTGGCAGTTAATTCTCTGGGAGTGGAAGAGAACCTGGGAAAAGACAAGTGGGCCATAGATGGAATACTGGGTAGCTGACTACTTCATGGACAGAAGACAGAACAAAAGTCTAAGAAATAGAGAGTGAAGGGATGCTCAGAAGCCTAAGAAATCTAGATAGCACAAAACTGTGGCAAGACTTCCCAAGGCCAAGGGGGAGAGAGAGAATTGGAGATAATGCAAAAGAGATAAATATCAGGTGTCCATGAGGAAGAAATCGGAAGAAATCATGGTACCTGCTGGGAGGTAGCTAGGGGGTTGATGATGTAATGGCTGATACCCTAGCAAGAATTGAGAGTGACAGACTCATCTGGTAGTTTAAGTGCATTTATGGGCCCATAACCCAGTCCCATATTAAGCTCTGAAGGTGACAAGACCCCAGAGTTTACCCACAACCCAGTGTGGTTCAGCGAAACCCAGTGTGGTTCAGGGAATAAAACAGACCCAGTGAGGGTCCTTCTTGCCTCAAAAAAAGCATGGCCCTAGCAAAGAGACTCATCAAACCAGAAAAGACAGGAACATGGGTGGACAAAAGACCAAAGACCTTATGGGAAGATGCACATCTCAAAAGATGCTATCATTCTAAGAGCTGAGGCCCAGATGGCTTCTCCATGTGACTCACATTAACTAAGCCTATGTTTACCCCCTACCTCCACTTAAATGTTACCTCAGAAAACTTGCATTGTCTGAGGCTCATCTTCTCCCCCTGATAGAATAATTACCCATCCCCAAATAAAAGTTAAGTTCAAAGATAGAAAAATAGTTATATTTCTTGCATATTTCAGTTTGTGAATTGCAGTCTATATGTTTATTACAGAAAACCATAACCTATAAATCCTAGACTCAATTGGGTCTTTTCTCTATATGGACACTGCATTTAAAAAAGTATGGTGGGGGCGCCTGGGTGGCGCAGTCGGTTAAGCGTCCGACTTCAGCCAGGTCACGATCTCGCAGTCCGTGAGTTCGAGCCCCGCGTCGGGCTCTGGGCTGATGGCTCGGAGCCTGGAGCCTGTTTCCGGTTCTGTGTCTCCCTCTCTCTCTGCCCCTCCCCCGTTCATGCTCTGTCTCTCTCTGTCCCAAAAATAAATAAACGTTGAAAAAAAAAAAAAAGTATGGTGTAGTGGCACCTGGGTGGCTCAGTCAGTTAAGTGTCCAACTTGTGATTTTGGCTCAGGTCATGATCTCACAGTTCATGAGATCAACCCCACATAGGGCTCTGCACTGACAGCACGGAGTCTGCTTGGGATTCTCTCTCTCTCTCTCTCTCTCTCTCTCTCTCTCTCTCTCTCTCTCAAAATAAATATATATATTTAAAAAAAATTTTTTTTTCAATGTTTATTTATTTTTTTGGGACAGAGAGAGACAGAGCATGAACGGGGGAGGGGCAGAGAGAGGGACACACAGAATCGGAAACAGGCTCCAGGCTCCGAGCCATCAGCCCAGAGCCCGACGCGGGGCTTGAACTCACGGACCGCGAGATCGTGACCTGGCTGAAGTCGGACGCTTAACCGACTGCGCCACCCAGGCGCCCCTATATTTTTTAAAAAGTACAGTCTAAATAGGTAAGAATTATTTAAAAATGAAATGAAATTCTGAGCTTTAACTTGCATTGCTCAACAATCTTTACAGAGGATTTCATTTATTTTTTAGTAAGTATTTTATTGTTGTTATTCTTCTAGAAATTTTTTTTTAAAATTAAGCTTCTAGGGCCAATGCAGGACTTGAACTCATAATGAACCCAAGATAAACAGTCACATGCTGCACCAACTGAACCAGCCAGGAGCCCCCACAGGGTCTCATTTCTAACCCACAGGAATACTTTTCCTGTGTTCTTTTTCTCTCTTCCACATTTCTCTGCAACCAAGATTACACTGGATTCTCTCATTCTTAACTATACCTCCCCAAAATTTTTCCTCCTACAGGTCACACTGATAATTTTGCTTTCTAAATTCCTAATTTTTCTGTTCTAGATCTTCAATCAGCTTGACATCCCTTTCCTTCTTCCTCTCCCCCTCCTATTCTTTATTTCGTCCTGCTTTCCAAGATAGGGAGGGATTATGAATCTACCCAGGCAAAGAGAAGAGGCTAGCGGGGGAAGAAAACTAGAAACACTGGTTAATTTTTAAGCCACAGCTCTTAAGAGAAGATGGATAAGCAAAAAGATAAAAATGTGAATTACCTGAAATTCTACTATTGTAAATATGTTGATATATTTTCAGACTTTTTCCTATGCATTTATAATACACAGAAGTTTAAGCTGCAAAAAAACACACATCATAATAACTCATATAGCCCCTTTTAAGTAACAACTATATTGTGAAAGTCCTTTTCTTTCAAGCTTTATACATACACCCTCACTGTTAAAAGCTATATGGCATTCCACTGTTTGAATATACCATAAATGATGCACTCTGTGTCCCACTGTTAAGACACTTAGGTTATTTCTGATTATGCTGTTATGAACACTATAGTTGTCCTTCATTCACTTGTGCAATTATTTTCATAGGATTAATTAGTAGGTGTGATAATTCGGGTCAAAGAGTACACATATTTATATTAGCTTTCTAGGCTGCTGGAACAAGCCAGGAGGCTTAAACAATAGAATTTTATTGTCACAGTTCTGGAGCCTAGAAAGTAAAGTTCAAACTGTTAGAAGGTTGACTTCTTCTGTGGGCAGTGAGAATCTGTTCCATGCCGCTCTCCTGGCTCCTGGTGGTTTGCTGGCCATCATTGGCCATCCTTGTGTTCTGCTGCATTACCCTGATCTCTGTCTTTATCTTCACATGGTATTCTCCCTGTTTGCCTATAGTGCCCCAAATTTCCCTTTTTATAAGGACACCAGTCATATTGTATTAGGGGGTCACCCTACTCCAGTATGACATTTACAATAACCTGATTTCTATATAAAATGATATTCTTGGGGCACCTGGGTGGCTCAGTTGGTTAAGCATCCGACCTCAGCTCAGGTCATGATCTTGTGGTTCAGGAGTTCGAGCCCCATGTCAGGCTCTGTGGGGACAGCTCAGAGCCTGGAGCCTGCTTCGGATTCTGTGTCTCCCTCTCTTTCTGCCCCTCCCCCACTAGTGTGCCCCCCCTTTCAAAAATAAACATTAAAAAAAATTTTTAATGACATTCTTAAGTATTAAATGTTAGGACTCCAACAAATGATTTTCAGGGAGGCACAATTCAACCCATAACATTATCTTTAAGACTTTTAATATATGTTTCCAAAGTTTTAGAGTGCATCTTTGAGAGATGTAAATGAGGTAGCATTGACAGGATTTGGTATGATTGATTATAACTGGGGAAGGGATCATAAGAAAGGAGTAGCACTGGGTGATTTCTAAATATGGCCCATGGGCAATTGAATGTAATATCGTACAAATATACTGGGAGAGGGAGTTTGGTAGTTAAGTTTCAGACATACGGAATCTGAGGCATTATAAAAAAGGCAAGTGGAAATATCTAATCAGTACCTATATATGTGGGTCTGGCGTTTAGGAAAGACACAATTTGTGAATCATCACTACTTAAGTGGAAGTTGAGAGTCATGGGGATGGACGAAATCACCCACTAAGGTCACCCAGTGACATGAGCTAAAAGAGGATCAAGGACAGAATCTTAGGGACCCAAATACTTAAAGGGTATTTGGAGGGTGAGAAACTTACACGTGACTGGAAAGGTTTCAAGGTTTCAAGGATGAGGACATAAACTAATACTTGGAAGGATGAGCAAGACTTCAAGGCAGACAAGGAAGAATTCCAAGCTGAGGGGATGGTTTGAACAAAGAGCCAAAGAATGGGAATATACATAGCATAGCCTGGAAATATCCAATAACTTGACATGGCTGAGACAAAACAAGAGAGAAAGGAGTGGTAGAAATGAGAGAAGGAAGGTACATTAGGGCCAGATGTGAGAGGTGTCTTATGCCTGTCACTGGTCTGTTAGTGCTCAAATCCATTCCCTGACCTTCTCTGCTTACCTCTATATTACAGGATGCTGACCTTGGTAGCCCACATTTCTCAGGATGTCTTGGCCACTGGCTTCTGGTTAGGTTTGGCCAATAGAGGCACAGATGGTAGACTAGAGGGCAGCATCTCAGGCAGTGACTGCGTCTACTCCATAGTCCAGTTCTTGCTGGTCACACTCTACCATGGCTCCAGCTCTGGCTGCACAGTCCATCCGGTGGTGCTGGAGGCTCCTCCTCTAACTTCCGGGTCCTGCCACATACCCTGGTTCCTGGGCTCCAATCATACTATAGCTATTCCTTTTGTCTTCTTTCCTAGAGATGGCAGCAGTTCCCTGCAGTTGTTGATTTCTGAGATGCCTCACCTTATTTTCAGCTCTGCCAAAGCTCTAAAACTAGTTCTCCACATTAAATTCCTTGTTATTTCCAGATTTTTTATTGTTGTTGCTGCTCTTATGTTATAATTAACTTGTTCATATGATTCCTGGTGCATCTGTCCAATAGTCTCTTTCTAACACCTTGGAGTAAAATTGCTAGATTGCTATCTTCAGACTTGTTTTACACAAGAGAAAAACAAGCCCATGTAAAAATGGATTCCTAGCTAATGCCACAATCAAAATTTAATTTCCATGGATCAAATATAAACAGTAAAAATTTGGAAGCTCCAAAATAAAATACAGAATATCTGATCTGTGCTAGGGAAAAATTTCTTATAGAAGATACAAAAAGAGCAATCCATAAAGCAAAAGGTAAAACATTAAACATACTCAGAATTAAGAACTTCTGTTCAACAGGACGTGATAAAGAGAATGAAAATGAAAAGCATAACTGGAAGAAAATAGTCACAACACATATAATGCACAAAATATTAGTATCCAGAATCTACAACTCCTACTAACCACTAAGAAAAAGACAAACAACCATACAGAAAATAAGCAAAAAGATTCTTGACAGAAACAAAAATCCAAATGCCCAGAAATGGAAAAAAAAAGCTTAATCTCATCAGTAGTCAGGAAAGTGAAAATTAAAACCATAATGAGAAACCATTTCAACTCACTAGACTAGCACAAATGTAAAAATGACACAGTACTAAGGTTTTGACAAGAATGTAAAGCCAGGTAGGGGCTCTGTCGGTTGAGCATCCAACTCTTGAATTCAGCTCAGGTCCTGATCTCACGGTTCCTGAGTTCAAGGCATGTGTCAGGCTCTGCAGTGACAGTGTGGAGGCTGCTTGGGATTCTCTCCCTCTCCTCTCTCTCTGTTCCTCCCCAATTTGCACATACGCGAGTGCTCTAAATAAATTTAAAAAAAGTATCGAGCAGGGCAAACTCATATATTCCTCATGGAGATATAATTTGGTATAACTTTGGAAAGCAATTTACCATCCCCTGGTAGGGTCATATAAGCACGGATCATATACCAAACAATTCTATTCCTAAAGATAAAATTAAAGTGTCTGTGCACACATGAAGCAAAAGACACTATAAGAAACTCCAATGTAAAATATCTTATAAGAGTCTCAATAGGCAAAAACTTTGGCCAGATTCAAATTTCTATTGGCAATAAAATGGATGATAAAATTGTCATGTATCTATGTCACGGATTTTTAATACAGCAGTGAAAATTAATACAAGCACACACATAAAATGGCCGAATCCCATAACAGTGTGAAAGTAATCACAGAATGCCATATGTGATTTAATTGATGTAGCTTAATAGACAAACCTGAATAACATTTTTTTAATTAAAAACATTTTTTTAATAATTTATCTAGTTTTGAGAGACAGAGTATGAGTGGGGGGAGGGGCAGAGAGAGAGGGAAACACAGACTCCGAAACAGGTTCCAGGCTCTGAGCTGTCAGCACAGAGACCCACATGGGGCTCAAACTCAAGAACTGCGAGATCATGACCTGAGCCTGTCACATGCTTAACCAACTGAGCCACCCAGGCACCCCATTTTGTAATTTTTTTTAAGGTTTATTTTTGAGAGCCAGAGAAAGACAGGGCAGGAGTGGGGGCAGGGCAGAGAGAGGGCAGAGACACCAAATCCAAAGCAGGCTCCAGGCTCTGAGCTGTCATCACAGAGCCCACCCAACACGGGGCTCAAACTCACAAACTGGGAGATCATGACCTGAGCAGAAATCGATGGTTAATTGACTGAACTACCCAGGCGCCCCTCATGTTAGAGGTATATACCTATGTATTAACCTTTAAAACAAAGGTCATGCTTAACACCAAATTCAGGACGATGGCTGTTTCTAGGTGGAAATGGGGAATGTGATTATGAACTGTAAGTTTAAGGAAAGGATTATGTTTCTCTGGAGCTCATAATCAAGTACCTGACCTAGTCTGTGAGTTCACAAAAGCCTACACGAGGAAAGGGCATTTGAGCTGATAGCTGAAGAATAAGAAAGAGTTAATTAGAACAGTGCTTCTCACAGAGCCCCACCAGTAGCTGTGAAATATAATGGCATTTCCAGTCATAGATTTTTATTAAAAATATAATTTTATGCAAATAAAAACAAAAAAAAACTGCCCATTGGAGTTTCTGCTCTTGTGCAGAAAAGACATCAATATTTTTAGAAAATGAGCCTTATTCTGAGACAATCTGGAGGCTCTCATTCTTCTTTAACGTAAACCAGACTTGAGACCAAAATCATCAATACGAAAATTGTGGCCATTCATAAATACCTGGAAATATCCAACTCTTCACTTGGGGCTATAAGAGAGACTTTGAAGAGCTATCAAAGCATTTGGAGCAAGCTGAGCTGAGGGCTGATATTATAAGAGAGACTCAATCTTTGTTTGGAGAAATATTTAGATCCTTTGCCCATTTGTAATTGAGTTGTCTTTAAGTTGTTGAGTTGTAAGAGTTCTTTGTATATCCCACAAAGGATAAGATAGGTATGCTTTGGTTCTGAGGTACAGGATTTTCAAATATTTTATCACATTTTGTGGAATGTCTTTTCATTTTCTTGATAATATCCTTCAATGCATAAAGTTTTTACTTTTTGGGAAATGTGACCTAACAATTTTTCCTTTTGTTGCTGATGCTTTTGGTATCATATTTAAGAAACCATTGCCTAATCCAAGGCCATGAAGATTTACTTATGTCAGCCTAATGGAGTTCTGAAAAAACCGGGTTTATGTAGCTAAATATGTCTTTAAAGCCTATTAAAGAAAAAAAAAAAAGCAGCCAAATATACACTGAATTATCTGAAGAAGTAAAAACACTAAATGTACTTACAAATCATATTAGTCACAAAAACTCACAAGCTTCATTGCAGTCAGAGAGATCCAGTTTTAAAGTGAGATTCCAGAGTTTCAGCAGAAACTTAAAGTCATTTCTAAACTGTACCAATGAAGGAAATGGACTATGAAGCAGTCCACTTCAAGTGATTTACTATGGAAAGGAAGAAAAGAATCTGTCCATAGCAGATGAAAAGATCCTTTATGCATGTGAAGATGTGGACACTTATAGAATACAAGCCAAATCCTTTTAGAAAATCAGAAAGAACGGGGCGCCTGGGTGGCTCAGTCGGTTGAGCGTCCGACTTCAGTCCAGGTCATGATCTCATAGTCCATGGGTTCGAGCCCCGCATTGGGCTCTGTAATGACAGCTTGGAGCCCGGAGCCTGTTTCAGATTCTGTGTCTCCCTCTCTCTCTGACCCTTCCCTGTTCATGCTCTGTCTCCTCTGTCTCAAAAATAAATAAACATTAAAAAAAATTTTTTTTAAAAATCAGAAAGAACCATTGGGTCTTTGATTTTCAATTATCATGAGGGAAAAAGGCTTATATTTGGTGAGATATCTGTTGGCTGAAAAAAACGTTGGTAAGAAAATCAAATCCATACTTCAGAGAAATAAGTGATTTAGGAAGAATTTAAATCTCGACTTTGCAAAAAGTATCTTTATGTCCCTGATGTCCCAAAATGGGCATTTGGCAGAGGCTCAGGAGCTGCTGAAACTCCCTGGTACAAGGAAAGAGGTCCATTAAGTTGGGATGGCTTGAAGATCCAGGATCTTGTGCCTGTGTGGACCACAGTCCTCAGGCCGACTGCATCCTGACACAGCATTTCCTCCACAACAGCAAGACAAGTTGTTCTGGTGCTCTCCGTGCTGGAGGATCCTCAAGACCTTCTTTTGACAACTCTAAGACATGCACTTGCAGAAATACAGGCCAATAGGAATGACACCATGGATGACCTTGGTCATTTAATTATGCCAGATTCAATCCTCTCACCTGAATGGAAGGCAGCTGACCCTGGGCTCTGTTGTTCTAAGTCATCCTCCTGTCAGAGGTCAGAGCACAGATGGGTCCCAGGAAATAGTTCCTGACAAGAGAACCTCCTGTCATGTTCTTTTCTCTGGAAAGCCAGTTTGGACCTCTCAAGAATCTTTTCCACAGAGGGATGTCCTTGGCCCAGCACATTCTTCATTGGCAACAAGAAACATCTCTAAACAAGTGCTGGATTTTGGTTTTTCTGTTCATACAACATTAAAACAGAAGTGAGGCACCTTCAGAATTGGTCTAGCCTTCTAATGAACCTATTCCTAAAGACCAGAATCATAAGAAAAATGCATTTTTGATTTCTCCTAACGTAACTTTTGATATTTTCTCCTAGTTTCACTGCTATTAAGTGATCATTCCATGCCTCAAATGGAAGATGGAATTATAATTCTTAAGACACTGTTTTATTACTGTATATTATTTAAACATGATTCTTAAAAGGAAATTGTTTCCATTTTATTCTATTTGTAGGTATGGTTTTACAGTATTTTTGTCATCGTTGTTGACAAGTCCACTAAAATAATCCAGGAACACAGCAAGAATTTTGCCTAATAAAATAATTTTCAGTGTTTTCTCTTTTTAGTTTTATTCCTATTAGTTAACTGGTATACAAGTGCTCAAATGGAAACATTATAGAATTACGGTTCTCAGGACAATGTTTCATAAATATACATCACATAAATAGGAGTTTTGTTAGTAAATTGCTTCCATTTTATTCAATTTCTACAAAAAGTATATTATTTTTGATATTGCTATTAAACAAGTCTCTTCTACTGATCCAGGAAAACATAATAATTTTGTCTCCTAAACTATTTTTCAATTTGCTCTTCTTTAGTCTTTCTCCTGTCATTATGTGATTACACAATTGCTGAAATGGAAGCTCAGCAGAACTGTAATTTTTAAGATAGTGTTTATAAATTTATTTAAAAGTGAATGTCATTTTCTCTGTTTCTAGATAGTCTGAAGATAGCATTTCAATTGTTTAACTTAAACTCCCCAGTAACATTGTCGTCAAAGTATCATGTCGATATCAGTTGTTACAGAAGACCTCTGGAGGGAATGGTATCAGACATCAGATGTGCTAATCATTGATTGGAAATACAAATCAATACATGTAAAAAGCAATGCCAGTGATATGCTATTGGAGTCCTGAAGCTGCATTCCCCAGCCCTGTTGAGGAAGCAGAAATTGAGTTAAACCAAGGTCAGAGGTAGAGCACCAAGCAACAGATTCTAGTTTTAAACAGACTGCTGCCAATGATTTTCTCAAACCATGGGCCAAATGCAGAATGCAGAGTTTGCCCTTTTTTGTGTTTTGGGACAAAAAAAATTTAACCTAACATCCATAAGGCTGTTGTGAGAATTAAATGAAATAACACATCTATGGTGCTTGCATGAATAAATAACAGCTGCTATCATGATTACTGCCATTTAGAAATATTATGGTGGAAAGCAGTGAAGAGAAAAAAGTTACAGGTTAGATTCACTATACCAAAAGGAGAATAATAATCTTGACTAGTATCATAATTGGAGTTCTTAAAATGTAATCAAATCCAGAGGGAGCAAGTTTAAGAAAAAAATTAATGGATTCATATTAATTTAAATTATGAAACATTTCAATATTTGAGAACCATGAACTAATTTGGAACTGTTTAATACTTCTTATAAAGGCTAGTAATAGTGATGGCATAAAATAAATTTGTAGGTGGCAAAATTTAATTTTTTTTTTTCAACATTTATTTATTTTTGGGACAGAGAGAGACAGAGCATGAACGGGGGAGGGGCAGAGAGAGAGGGAGACACAGAATCGGAAACAGGCTCCAGGCTCTGAGCCATCAGCCCAGAGCCCGAAGCGGGGCTCGAACTCACGGACCGCGAGATCGTGACCTGGCTGAAGTCGGATGCTCAACCGACTGCGCCACCCAGGCGCCCCTGTAGGTGGCAAAATTTAAAGTTAATGTAAATCTGAAGAGCTGCGACATGGATGGAGAAAAAGAAAATGAATGACTTGTTTATTGATAAGATGTGATTATCGTTAAACAAAAGAGTGGATAAATGAACACTGAATTAGCTAAAATGTTAAGAAGAGAAAAAGTAATACTGAGAGCTGTCAGGAAGAGAATTAACACCATTAACTGTCAATGTAGAGGACACCTGAGGAGTGGCTGCTTGGCCTTACAGAGAGGCCTCTTCTCTAAGAACCCTCCCCAGGAGACAGGGGCAGGCTCAGGCAGAACCTGATGCACTTTGAGGAGTCGATGGGTCCAGAATAAATGTGACCTAGTTAGGCCAGTAAGATTGGATCTCAGGACTTGGGGATTTGGAGGTGAGTGATAGACTGGGAGTCAGAATCATATTCATAGCAGTACTCTAGGGGTAAATAAGGTCTGTAGATTTATTGTTAAGGACCTTAAACTTGCCTTGGCTCCTGTTTCAACAACATTCAACGAATTCCCTAGGTCAGGTACCATGCCCTCCTTATCCCTCCCTTCCTCCCCAGCCCCATCTTTTTGGCTCAACCCAGCCTGATTAAGTTTCCGTTATTTAAAATCAGGAAAAATATTTCAAAACAAATCATCTGAAGTAATATTTATACAGCATCAAAAACAGTACCACTTTCACATTATCAATGAAATTCTAAGTACTAAATGTAAATTCTCTGTGAAGTTTATTTCAATGTGAATAATGAAGCTCTGGAAATTCCAGCAAAGATAAATGTGAACAAGAGAGAGGCAATACTAGTTTTCAATAAAAAGAAAGAACATGATTTTTCCAATGTACTACATGATCTTTTTATTTGTCATTTTGCAAGTGGAAAACTGATGGAAACTATGTCACAGGTCTACACGCTGTTATTTGGGAACTACTGAATGAAACCCTAGAGATTCTGAAATATAGAATTAAAAAAAATCTTTTGATTATTCAGTAAACTCATTTTTATAAACAGGGACTGAGGTCAGGAGAAATTGATCACCTTCAGGACGATAATTTTAGGCAAGGCTGCATTAGAACCCTATCTAATGCTCTTTGGACAAAAACACATTGCTAAAGAAATGTTTCCTCACAACTGGAAATATAATGAATAAAATAATGGTAGCCTATTCATTACAGATAGCTTGTTGGTGATCAAAGCTTGCTTTGTCATGCTGTAAATGTTTAAATTGTAACAGTCTAGACATTTCGTTAATATTTCTTAAAGAATGGGAGATATTAATTTATCCACTTATGAGTCACCATGGATAAAGAAAACAAATAAATGAAATTGCCATTATAATGTGAAATGCTGCAACATAATAACAATTTGATGTTCTTGTTTAAGATTTCAAATTGAATGTTGATTAGTTAGCAATATATTATACTAAAATTTTCATTTCAGAAATAGTTCATTAGTCTAGAATTTGTGGATAGGGACATTTGTAATTATTTCTCCCACAACTGAAAAGATACAACCTCCAATGCACAACTTTGGATATATACAAGAAGCACAAGTTTTGCAGTTAACATTGGTCATGGAAAACTGGCTATAGGGCCATCTATGGGGGCCTGTTTCAACTATAGGAAAATTTCTCCTCTTGATATTTTCCCTATAAAATGATGGCAAAGTTAAATGAATCTGGATCTTCTGTCACCCTGTAATTTTTATTGACTTTAACATTTTCATTCCATTTACTAAATAAAGTAAAATCAATTTTCTGTAATGAATACACATTATTTTCATTATTGGGAGAAATAAACTTTACTATTAGAATAAGTGCAATCAAGTCATGATTGTTTTCCCCTATAGTTGGTAATTTCTAGACCATTTATTTATTTATTTATTTTTAAGTTTATTTACTTATTTTGAGAGAGACAGAGACAGCATGAGCAGGGGAGGGGCAGAGAGAGAGGGGGAGAGAGAGAGACAGAGAGAATCCCAAGCAGGCTCTGCACTGTCAGCACAGAGCTTGATGCAGGGCTCAAACTCACAAAACCGTGAGGTCATGAGCTGAGTGGATCAGAGAGTCAGACACTTACTTAACTGACTGAGCCACCCAGGCACCCCTTGACCCTCTATTTAAACCAAGCCTACCAATTTCAGGCTTAAAACTAAGTTCCAGGGATCTACCATACAACTTTGTGCCCATAGTTAACAATACCATATGGTACTTTTTTTAAGAGGATAGATCTCAGGTTAAGCGTTCTTAATTCAATAAAATCAATTAAATCTATGTAATATACATATTTTGTTTTCAATGAACATAATGAAAATTTTAAAACTCACTTTTTTTCCTAATTTTAAAAGTAATGCAGAGACTTCCAGGTCTGGGATGAGGTGGAGTAGCTGCACTTCTCCCCATCTCTCCTGCTAAGTACAACTAAAAACCCCAGATGGAATCATGAAACAAATACATGAAAACTCTGAAAAGATGGAGAAAAGGCAGATTGGCTAGTTACATTGAAAGACATGGCAGTGAATTCCCTGGGTTTTCTTTTTGCTTCATATTTCTCAGACTGGGTGCTGGAGATGCAGGCACCCTAGAAATGCCAGCAGGCTCAGACACAAAAAAGGCCCCAAAAGCCTGCTCTCTCTAGACAAAGCACCAGGAAAGGAAGAGCCTAGCAAGAAAGAAACATTCAGTTAATAACCACTCATGCAGAAAAAGGTTAACATTGAGAGGTCTGAGCCATAGAACGTCCTGCTTGCAAGGTGGGCCTTTGGCTAGCCTCTGGGAACTTCACTGATAAAAACAGTTCCCGACACCGATTATTAAACTTTCCTTAAATGATACAGATGCTTCACTGTGCCTTGACTGTTCATGCAAATGATAGGGTTTAAACTGTACATCTGCTTTCCTTTTGAGGGTCTGGAATTGGTGCTAAGCAGTGGGTACCTATATGACCAGACCAAAAAACCTTGGGCACTGAGTTTCTAATGAACTTCCCTGGAAGACAACACGTTATACCCATTCTCACAATTCACTGATGGAAAAATTAAGTGCATCCTGGGCAATTCTACTGGGGGAGAACTCTTAGAATCTTGTGCCTGGTTTCCTCTAGACTTCACTCCACAAAAATTTTCCTTTGCTGATTATGCTTTGTAACATTTACTGAAAGTATCATTGAGGAATACAACTGTACATTGAGTCCTGTGAGTACTCCTGCTGTATCACTGAACATGAGAGTATTCTTGGAGACGCCCAACATACTGCCATACTCCAACCAAGTATCAGAAAAAGTGGTGGTCCCACCCCCACCCCTGTAAGCAATAGCCCAGTGGGAAATGTAGACTTTCACTCATGCCAGACTATAATGAGGTACCCCAACCCTCTACCAGGATAGTGTCAAAGAAAGCTGAGTGGGAAGCCAGAACTTTTACCATCTTCTAATGGAAATGTGGTCCTCCCGCAACCCCATCTCCCATAATGTCAGTGGAGGCCGTGTGGGGAGTAGTGATGAGGCATCCTTCTACCTCCCAACTATGGGGGCTTTCAGTTGAAGTCTGGTGGAGAACCTGAACTCCCACTCCTATACACCCCTTTGTCACAAGGGGTGACAAAGAATGCCTAATGGGGATATGAACTTATACCCTAACCAGGAAGTTATAAGGTGTCATCCCCGTAACCCCACTCTGTGGTGTCAGAGAAGGCCTGATAAAACAGAAGATTTAAATAAGATCCAGAGCATCATAATGTAATACCCCAAATGTTCAGGATACAGTAGGAAGGTACTTTTCATACTAACAACCAGGAAAATCTCAATTTGGATGAGAAAGACAACAGATGCCAACACTGAGAGAACACAGATGTTGGAATTACTTGATAAGGATTTTAAAACAGCCAGCATTAAAAATGATTCAATAAACAATTATGAACATGCTTGAAACAAAAAGTTTCAGCAAAGAAATGAAAGACATAAAAGACAGATAGACATTTTAGAACTGAAAGATTACAATATCCTAAAGTAAAAAACTTTTTAAATTAGTGGATGGGCTCAACAGAAGAATAGAGGAGTACAGAAGAATCAGTAAACCTGAAGATATATAATAGAAGTGATCCAATCTGAACAATAAAAAGAAAATGGATTTAAAAAAATTAACAGTCTTGAGGACCTGTGAGCTATACTAAAAGATCTAACATTTGTGCCAGTAGAGTCCTGGGAGGAGAGGAGAAAGAGGGTAGACCTGAAGAAGTATTTAAAGAAAAAATTTCTGGGGGTGTTTGGGTGGCTCAGTCAGTTAAGTGTCTGACTCTTGATTTCGGCTTGTCATGATCTCATGTTTGTGAGATAAAGCCCCACATTGGGCTCTGCACTGACAGCACGTAGCCTGCTTGGGATTCTCTCTCACTCTCTCCACCCCTCACCTGCTCCCATGCATGCACATTTGTATACGTGCTCTCTCTCAAAATAAATAAACAAACTTAAAAAAAAATTACAAACTGGGGAGAGTAAAGAAACTCAAATGGAGTTAAGGTTTTTATATTTCACTCAAACTAATAAAACGCCATCTCCAGTAGGCTGTGATAAGTTATGTATACATAATGTAATACCTAGAGCAACCATTGCAAATTTATACAAAAAGATATACTTGAAAACATTACAGACAAATCAAAATGGAATTGTAAAATCGTGTTCAAGTAACCAGCTGAAAGACATGAAAAAGAAAACAGAAAAACCAAAAGCAGAAGGAACAGCAAACAATAAATTGGCAGACTGAAGCGTTAACATATCAGTAATTACATTACCTATAAATGGTCTATTTTGTTTGTAAAAGCCAAAAACTGAAAAAAAAAACAACCCAAAATTTCCAAACTGGTGAATAAATAGACAAATTGTGGTAAATCCATGCCAGGGTATTCTACTCAGCCACAAAAGGGAGTTGCTACAAACAATAGTTTGAATAGCTCTCAAGTGTCTTACAGTGAATGAAAAAAAAAAAATTTCTAAAGACACATGTTTGGGGCGCCTAGGTGGTTCAGTCTGTTAAGCATCTGACTCTTGATTTTGGCTCAGGTCATGATCTCATAGTTCGTGAGTTTAAGCCCCAAGTCGAGCTCTGCACTGGCAGGGCAGAGACTGCTTGGAATTCTTCTCTCTCCCTTTCTCTCTTCCCCTTCCCCATTCATGCTCACTCTCTCTCTCAAAATAAATAAATGAACATTTTAAAAAAAGGCATATATTGTATGATTCCATTTACATAACATTCTAGAAATGACAAAAGCATAAAGATGGGAAACAAATTAGTGACCAAGGGTTAGGAATGGGAGGAGGAATGGGGGTGTGGGTGGGTACAAAGGGCAGCACAAGGATATCTTTGTGGTGATGGAAGAGTTCCGTATCTTGACTGTAGTGGTTATGTGAATCTGTACGTGTAACATATGGCATAGAATTATATGTAAACACAAGTACCAATGTTAGTGTTTTGATACTGCAGTATAGCTGTGCAAGACATAATCATTAGAAAAAAAATTCAGTGAAGGGTGCACATGATCTCCCTTTTTGCAACTGCCTGTAAATCTGTAATTATTTTTTTAATTACACATAAACTGTGCATACAAATGGGTGAACGTCTACAGCATAGAAAAGACTTGCAAAGATAGGCATAAAATTATGTGTTAAGGATATATCTCTTTTATTTGAATTTTTTAAAAAATGCAAAGTTATTGCATTTCAAAATCCAAATATAGAAAAATATAAACAAGATGAAAATCACTTCCTCTATGATGCCATCAAGAGAGAATTTTAATTCACTCATTTAACAGATACTGAGTGCATCCTATGGTGCCGTGAACTGTTAACATTTCAGTGTGTATGTCAGAACTTTCCCGTGCATCTAGAGTCATATACAAATTATCATCATTCATGGATATGCAGTATTCTATGCATAATATGTATTATTGTGTAACAAGCTCTCATTACTTGATGTTTTCTTCATTAATATTCATCCATTCAGCAAATATTTAATTACCTGCTTTAGCCAACATCAATGCTAGACTCCAAAAATATAATGGTGAATTAATCAGATATGGTCTGTTTCCTCACAAAGCTTACAATATAGTGACAGACGGTCACTAAACAATTTTTTTGAGATAAATTCACAATTACAGTTTGTGTCAAGTTTACACAAATATAAACAATGTTTGAAATACTCAGCAGGGCTGCCTGGGTGGCTCAGTTGGTTAAGCTTCCGACTTTGGCTCAGGTCATGATCTCACAGTTTGTGGGACAGCTCAGAGCCTGGAGCCTCCTTCTGATTCTGTCTCTCTCTGTCCCTCCCCTGCTTGCACTCTGCCTCTCTCTCAAAAATAAATAAACATTAAAGAAAATTTTTTTGAAATTCTCAGCTGTGAAAGGAAAGGTATCTTGATGGCAAGATATCAAAGCATGTTTATCATTGATGGAAATGAACCAGTAGAGAGAAAGGTTAAAAATATAGGTGTGAGAGAGGATAACAGAATTAAAGAAAGCTGAGAAGGAAGGAGCCAGAGCACAAGTATAAGGGTTGGCTTCAGGTGGAAGGAAACTACCACATTGAAATAGAAGCAAAAGAGGCAAAGACAAGTACAGATATAATTTAGTTTATAGATTCAGAGGTCTGAAGTTGAAGCAATTCCTTTTTGAGACCTTCTATTTTCTTATCAAAAATATAAGAGAAAGTCATCTGCCAAGAACAGGATGTAAACTGGAAGATCTGAGGTTTAAAGACAGTTGTGGTTTTCAGTTGCCATTTGGAAAAGCAACCTAAATAGAGAAAGTAAACTTGCCAGGCCAAGTTAAGATACTGTGGAGTCTGCCATATGGGCCAGATTCTGACCATTTTCAGCACACTGACTGCAGTCAGAGAAAGGTCAAGGGAACAGATTCTAGATGAGAGAAATAAAGCGCTGTAGTAACTAAAATTTAAAAGAAAGAAAACAAGAAAGAAAGAAGGGAAGTAGTTTTCAACTGGGGGGGAGAGAAAGAAAATGGCATGAGAGAAAGGGGAAGGAAGTAAACAGGTCAGGGGAACATGGAGGTAAAAGCAAGGTGGTAGTGGATGTCTGGCTGGGGTGCAGCAATGTCCTTTAGCCTCACAATCCAAACATGATCACAGTGATATCAGCAGTTTAACATCAGATTTTATGAAATTGGTTCCATGTTTCTTTTAGTATCTTAGACCCAACAACCTACTGAAACTCGGAATTCCCAGGCCTCTAGCTGCTTCAACGAATTATGAGTGAGGCACAAGTACATTAGAAGAGAGGGTCTAGTGAGCAACAAGAGGCAGAAGTTTAATTATTCACTTCCTAATGGCACTTGTGAGTTGCTATGAGCACTTTTTAAAAGTCCATTTTGTATTTATTCCTAGTTACCAGGAATCCAGCACCTTTATTCTTAACATAATTTTTGATTTCATGAATGTTTACCTTAATAGAAATGGACTTGGAAGAACTGACATATGGGCAAATCATCTGTTAGATGGACTCTGTCCAAAATAGTTTGCTACCATTATTCTCTGAGAAATCCACTGTTCAACAATTAGGAATTATTAAATTATCCACACTCGGGGAACACCAAACTTATCAGACCTTTCATTTAATGGCTATTTTACTATTAAAAAGAAGAATCTCTTTATGATTCCTGTTGCTTAGAATTAAACTTTAAAATGCTTTAGTTGACATTTATGATGAACAAAAACAAGCTTCTCTAATAACAGCAAAAAAATACAAAGTGGCCAAGCAACTGGTTAGCACATGAACAAGGTACAGACTGGGTTGAAAGAAAACTGTAATTCATTCTAGAGTTCAATCCCTGGTTTTTGACCATCTCTTTGGCTGGACTGTTAATGTGTGATTCTTGTACAAATTCTTTTAATTTTGGGTTTTCCTTTCCTCTCTCTCTCCCCGCCCCCCCCTTTTTTTTTTTTAAAGAAAGAGGGTATATAGTTTTTTCTTTTTATTGAAAATGTTTCATTTTTAAAAATGAGAGATTTTTCATGCATTACTAGTGCAATAAAAATTACCAAAAGAGAGAGGTAAGGAGAACATAAAATAGTGTTTGCCTTAACTAAAAAATTGTTAGGACACAAAACTTGGTTCTTTGCTTCTCTTGGTCACAGCCAAAAGGGAAACCTGAATCAGTTACATCACTGCCAGTTAGAAGGAAAAAAAATACATAATTCAAAGACTGGTGCTTATGTGAGGCCAATATGCTCATTTTCCCTTCCTTTTCAAAATTTTAAGTTTTGCTTGGCGCCATATACAACAATCTAGTGGCAATTTATTTTTTTGTTTCCTCCTGTCTGACATCAAGTGATGCACGTTGGGAGTTCATTGTATGAATCAGATTGGAACTGCTCTGAATTTCCATTAAAATCTACAGTTCTTTTGTCAGGGTTTGGAAATGGCTTACCTCGCATTCAGAGGGAAAAATGGAGTGGGGGCGGGGATGGGCAGGTGGGGGCAAAATTCTATACTGGAGTAACCTCGATGGCAGCTCTCATACTGAGATTCGCTGCCTTGGTTTTCTGAGCGATTTAGGCTTGCCCCTTCCCATTCCTGACGGTCCTCAATTTACCCTTACACTGGATAAAATGGGTAGAAGTTTAGGCTCCTAAAATCACTAGTGCAGGTAGCCCCTGATGCCAAGGAGGGAGTCTAAAATCTTCAGTCATCAAAGGTCACCTTTTAGCCCTCATCCGGAACATGACACAGCCACACGAGTCCTACGGCAGAGTCCTACGAAGGTCTCAGCACCCCCCGGGAAGCCAGCGCAACACCACTGACACACCTCCGACTTCGGCGAAACAATACCAAAGACGTCAAATCCCTGAAGCACCCGCCAGCTCTGCGCCCACTAGAGGGCGCATGCGCAGAACGGGGGGAGGGCGGGCAGCCATCCAAGGATCGTAGGTATCTGAACAGGGGGTAACTGTCTCGGAAAGGCCTGGCTCCGTCGCCAGGTGAGGAGATCCCTGATAGCAGCTATATAGGATTAGCCTCACCAAAGACAAACACGAGAAGCAGCCGTCTGGTCTCCGGCGCGTTTCCGTTTCAAACTTGAACTTCCGGTTCGTTAGCCGGTTCCGGTCCGTCTTCACTTCCGGTCACCCTCTGTTCCGCCGCGGCCGGTTCTTGCGTCCACTGCTGCCGGTTCCGCCGCGCTCCAGGTGAGGGACGCGGGGCACCTCGGTGCGTTGCCCACTGAGAGGCCGTTGGGGCCGAGGGGGCGAAGCTCAGCCCTGCTGTTGGCGCGGCGGGCCGACCGCTGGAGGGCTGGAGGCTGCTTGTGGGCGCCCTGGGCCGCGTCTGCCCTAGTCTGCGGCCCAGGCCTCCGGCCCGGCCCGCTCGTCGCAGGGGCTGCCGCCCTCCCATCCGGCCTTGTCTATGTCGTGGGCTTCCCGTCCCCCAGTGGGTTTTGCGTCCCCAAACTTCATTCCTCCCTCCTCCGGGGTTTGTCCATCTCTCCTCCTCCTTCCTATTGAAGGCATCCCGGCCTCTGGGGTTTTTGAGTATGGATTATGCTTGTATGTTGTCCCAGGGCTGCTGCCTCTGCACTACCACACAGTTTCTTCTGCTGTGCTGTAGGCTTGTTGAAAAGTTAACCTACTCCCAATTCCCAAGGTGTTAACTTCTGCTGCTGTTAGTTCCAAAATTCCACCTTTGCCACATGTTAGTTGTGTGGTCTTGGACAAGTTGTTTTCTTTCTTTTTCAGTTTTTGAATCTCTATGATGAAGACAATAGTTGTTCAGGATTGTAAAGATTAAGTGATATAATTAAGTTGTTTAGCGTGCTGGCCTTGTTCTGTTATCTCCACCATTTGTCTTCCTCTCTACAGTTTACAAAGTGCTGTCAGGGTGTTATCTCATCCTTAGCACTGTTCTTGCTAAGTAGATCTTAATTACCTCATTTGGGGTCAGGAATTTTGGAACTGACTAGGCAAGTCAGTACAGTATGTTAGGCAGAAGAGCTAACCCAAACAGCTCTTCCTGACTCTAGGTTCACCCTAAAGGTGTGAACCTTACTTACTTGTTTGGGTTTAATTGACCCCCCCCCTCCCAAATCCTTTTTCAGTTTATAAATCTGATAGGGCCTAGAAAGATACAAAGTACAGTAAAACCTTGGTTTGGGAGCATAATTCGTTCTGGAAACATGCTTGTAATCTAAAGTACTTGTATATCAAAGCAAATTTCAAGAACCATTGGCTTAGTTGTGATCATGGGATCATTTAAATGTGATCATGTAGCGTCACATACTACTATTGCAGGACATCATTCGTTTATCAAGTTAAAGTTTATTAGGAAAATTTGCACATCGTGGAGAACACTCGCACAACAAGTTACTCAGAATCCAAGGTTTTCCTGTATTAGAATTGTGTGAGAAAGGTTAAATGTGAAAACAAAATGACTCATGAGTTTGCATTGTGTTGTTCCTTTGTGAATGATCTCACTATTGAAGAAATGAAGTTGAAAAGTAGTTTTAGGGCTATGAATTTAAAAATATTAATGGTGTTTGTTTTGTTATGCTTGGTCCTTTAGAGCACTTGCTAACTTGGAATTCCCACTAGTGGTATAGGTGATGTATAACATTTGTATACTACTTTATTAAGCATAAGAGCCCATGCCATTCAGCGTATTTTCTTTCTTAGCCGAGAAAATTGAGGAGTCTAGAGTATTGGCTCTCAAACTTTTAGTGTGCCTCAGAAATGGTGGGGTTGGGGGAGGCTGGGACAGGGACTGTTAAAACACAAATTGCTAGGTCCTTTCTCTCCAGCCCCAATTATGTTTTTAACAAGTTACCAAGTAGGGTCATGCTGTCATTGGTCTGAGACCACACTTTGAGAATGCTGGTCTAGAGGTGACTTGTCTAAACTCATCTGGAGCTCAGGTGACCTCACTCCAAACTCTATGCTCCCCTCAACACAACATAAACTGTTAGTACTGGTTGCATTCCTAGCTCTAGTGAATTTTCATTTTTATTCCCACCTTCACAGAAAAATAGTATTTAAACCATATTTCAGTTTGGTTCAAGAGGTCTGTTTGGCGCTTTATTGACGATCATAACATTTGCTAGCAAGTTATCTCTAAAATGGATTACATTGCCCTAAATTAACACACTTTATTTAAATTTCAGTAGTGTAGGTTGTAAACGTAAGAGGGTAAGTATTAAGTGAATTTATGGTGCTATCTTCTAGTGGACATGGTGAAGACAGTTTAAGTTTCTAAATTATTTTCACATGATTCAGTTTGCTGTCTTGCTGTTGGTCATAATTCAGGAAGAATGCAAGCAAATATTTCATTAAATAAGTGATAGCATTTGTAAAGACCAATACTTTTGAAATTAGGAAATTCCGTTCTCTGACCTGTGAGGGAAATGAACCTAGGAAAACTGGTAGAAAGCTTTTAGAGGGAAGAGACCTACATGTTAATGGTTGATAAGAATAGTAGCTGCTGTATAATTTTGTGTGCTTATATCTGTGTCTGTGGGTTTTGTATTTACTGATCTTTCAAGAGACACAGTTGTGATGTAGGAGAAGAAACATGAAATTTAGTCAGAAGACCTGTTATGTTCCCACCTATGTGCCCATGAAAAGATTACATACTTCTCCGAAGTATCTTCTCCGAAGATTACTCTCCGAACTCTCGTTTCCTTAATTGTAAAAGAGGGACAATTCTTATCAACCTTGTTAAATGACATTGCATGAAAACTGTATAACTTACTAAATATGAAACAAATAATGGCTGTTTGCTATTTAGCACAGTGTGCCTGGAATACTTCAGTTCCAGTTTTTAAGAAAATTTATTTAGCCAGTGCTTAATTTGTGTAGTGCTTACTATGTGCCAGGTCTATGTGACTTATAAATATTAGCTAATTTAACCCTCATAAGAACCCCACAGTAGGTAGTATTATCTAGACACTAAGAGTCTGTAAACCTAGACACTAAGAGTCTGGTAACTTCCCAAAGTCAAATAGCTAGTAAGTGGGAAAGCTGGGATCTGAACCCAGGTACTCTAGAGTTTGCCCTTTTAACAACTCTCTGTACCACTTCTCAAATGTTAAATAAATATGAATGGTCCATCATAGAGAAACTTGCCTGTAGCATAAACCTGGTCAAAGAGGAAGGTATAGGTAGCTTATCATTGCAGCTTAACGGTTGGACAGGCAGAATCTGAGTGTTATGAAGTAGTAACTTAAGCCAAAAATTGGGAGGGTAGGGGAATTTTAACTTTGAATCCTAATAACTTTTGGTGTTCTGGTAGCATTTCTGTAAGGAGAAAATCTTGTTTCTCCACCATCAAGTTGTAAAGAAAGACTCAAAGTACATTGCTCCTAAAATTTAGTTACAAGTTTGGCTACATCTTTGATGTATCTATTTTAACTTATTTACTTGTATATCTCTCTCTTTTTAGGAATCTTTTTCTGAGTAAAAGCTGCTTGATCATATGTTTCAAGGATGGCTCTCCCTATCATTGTAAAATGGGGTGGACAGGAATATTCAGTGACCACACTTTCAGAAGATGATACTGTGCTAGATCTCAAGCAATTTCTTAAGACCCTTACAGGAGTGCTACCAGAACGCCAAAAGTTACTTGGACTCAAAGTTAAAGGTAATTCTCTCTTCGCTTTAAACTTCTTGCATTCATATGTTTGTGATTTTTTTATATTAGCTATTATCATTTCTCTTTAGTAAGTCTTTCCCCTTGGAGATTTCTTTGATAAGGATATTCCTAAAATTGTTTTATAGTAAAAGTGTGAATTTTAAAAGTTACTTGAAAATACCATCACTATTAAGATTACTTTTGCTTCTTCTGCCAGTTGGTGTTTGCTTGTTAAACCTTTGGCACAGAAGCCTCAGGTAAAACAGCGTAATTTCTGACATCTTTGTTCTAGCACAGCTTTTTCATTACAGTTTGGTTCTTCTACTCTCCCTAAATTATCTTTGCTGCTTCAAAAATAATGATGATTTAAAAATTATAGGCAGTGTTCATATACAGCTTGAAAGTGTTTGTGTTTATCATATCATGGAAAGGTGAATTTTGGGTAGCAGTAAATCTTTAGTTTTATCTTAGGTGCTCAGTGCTCAAGACCTTTTGGAAAATATCTTCATTTTGAATGGCAAAATATAACATGAATTTGTTTCATTTAGCTAGCTGGATAAAAGTGTTCCTCTTAGATGGAGTTGGGGAAAAAAAATCTTGTGTTAGTTGTTACTTCTTAGTGTGTTAGACATTGCTAATTCAGCAGTGACAGTTTGTTAATTTAAGAAAAAAGAAACTGCTGTGGAATCTGTACCAAACCTTTTAATGTTAGGGTTTTATATAATGGGATAGTGAAACCAGCACCTGAACTTTAGTGAGAAAACAGTCATTTGCTTGTATTGTAGGCAAACCTGCAGAAAATGATGTTAAGCTTGGAGCTCTCAAACTGAAACCAAATACTAAAATCATGATGATGGGAACTCGTGAGGAGAGCTTGGTAAATGTTTACTTTTGTTACCATTTGTCCTTTTGAAGATATTATGATTTATATTACACTGTTATATCATAATTTTAATTGTGATAAAATTGTCAGTTTAACAGTCAGTGAAAAATTAAAGCTTCCCAATGTATGTGGTATTAACTCAGCAGAAAACAAATATTAGGGAACTTGTTAGTATATAGTTAGCTGTAAGTGTAGTGCAAATGGTCAAATTTAACATGGGTAAATCTGTCCAGTGAACATACATAATGAAGTATAAAATGTGGAAATTTTCTCACAGTCTATCTTTGAAAGATTCTTGAACTCAGATTGTATCTTTTATTTGCTTTTTATGCTATGCATGCATTTGTTAGGTTAAAGATAATCTGGTAAAACAAAACCATTTTTTCATCTTAATAGGAAGATGTCTTAGGTCCACCTCCAGACAATGATGATGTTGTCAACGACTTTGATATTGAAGATGAAGTAGTTGAAGTAGAAAATAGGTAAGTGCTTTTCACTATCAAAGGAAATGGGTTATAATGTGAAAAAAAAAAAAGGTGAATGTTTCATCTGATTTTATTTTTCTACTAGGGAAGAAAACCTATTGAAAATTTCCCGCAGAGTGAAGGAGTACAAAGTGGAGATTTTGAATCCTCCCAGGGAAGGGAAAAAGCTTTTGGTACTAGATGTTGATTATACGTTATTTGGTAAGTCAGCTGAAATTGTGCTTCATCTTCTGTTACCCATAACAACTCTTTTTTTCCTTTTGTTTACTTTTTTCTTCCAGTATGAAATATTTGAAAGCTTTTCTTATTATAAAAAGTAAATCATTCATTATAGAAAATTTAGAAGTTACCTGTAACCCCAAAACCTAAAGATAACTATTCTTATATTTGGTGTGTATCTTCCAGGGTGTGTTTGTATGTATATCCTTTTTACTTTTACTTGATGATATATTGAATATAGCAGTCATTCAATATACTCATTGTGAGTTAAATGTATATAGTTTTTAGTCACACAGTACTGTAGTTAATGGATGCATCATAATTTAACCAAGGTATTCCTTGTTGATTAACATTTAAATTTTTATGAGGATTATTTAAAACTTATTTTTGATATTTTATCCCTGGTTTTTCATTTAATTATGTTCAGGGCAGATTCTTGCATTTAAAATTTCTCATGTCAAAAAAAGAGAAAGAAGATGTTTATTTCATCCAAAAATATTGCTAAGAAGTGATTAGTTAGCTCCTAATACAAGCATGAATTTATTTAGCTCTCATCCTAAACTTTAAGTACAGGTCATAGGTTAATGTATACTTATTTTAAAATTTGATAATTAAGTTAATTGGGCCTGTCATTTTGGAGAAATGTGATTCTATCTGGAAGGTGAATGGCTAAAAGTGAGTATAGGTGGCTCTGGTTTGCTTTCCATGTCACAAAATAACATCTATATTTTAGAGGCTATGTGAAAACTAAATTTACAGTTTACTGTAAACCTGAATTCTGGGTATTGCTCTTCACAAATTAAAGTCGATTAATTAAAATTAGATTGCAAGGATTTTAAATTGTGTGCTTTGAAAGACCTGTTTATCAGCCAATGTAATTCAGTCTTATGTAATTTGCATCTGAATGTTTATATTACATTTTATAAGTTTCGTTGATATCATGTACTTATCTATGATAACAAACTAATAATCATCTGTGACTGATTTTTTTTTAGACCATAGGTCTTGTGCAGAGACTGGAGTAGAATTAATGCGGCCATATCTTCACGAATTCCTGACATCTGCATATGAGGATTATGACATTGTTATTTGGTGTAAGCTATATTTTTTGTTTAGATTTCTGTGGAAGTAATGTTGTTCTGTAAGTTGTTCTGCTTTATAAAGTGACTTAACATGATGTCAGGTTAAATATGATACGTTTTTCATTTGCTTTATCAAATTTCTAATGAAGCATATTTAACTTTCTTGCAACACAATTTAAACTTACATTTACCATTACCATTGAAATAGTTAAATGTAGAAAGAGAGTAGATGATGCTGTCAGAACAAAAATGATCTTATTTCCGTAAGACCTCACCTTGATGAGAACTTTTCTTTCTGATCTTTACTGTAGAATCTCTGAAGACTCCAGATATTGTTGCTTTCTCCTTTATCACTGTAGTTTCAAAACAGTTGGAGAAAGATGTGTGTAGAAAAATCACAGTGATGTTCTTCAGAAGTAAAGGAATGTGAATTTACTAGGGAAACTAATAGATGGACTAAAGCAGTATTGCTTAAATTGTGGTTGGTGGCCCATTCCAGGAATTTACAGGTCCATAATAAGATCAGTTTGTTCCAAAAAGTAAATTTATTACATACTGAGCACACTATTTAGTTCAATGGACATTTTTTTCTGGTAAGACTTTATTGCTAAGGGAAGCAGTGTGTTGATTTATATCTTACCTCTCAAACATTTAACGTTGCCTCTTGGCAAGTCATAGGCAGAAATGAGCTATCCTGATTATGAATTAAATAAAATCTCATCAGTTAAAGATGCTGCATTTAATTGTACTGGGTTTTTGATGAGTGACCACATAGTTGTTACTTCAATCTTTAAATTTCCTTTGTACTTTTCCTTTTAATCAGAGGAAATTATTAATTTCTGTTCAGTATTAATATGAGTTCATAGCCATTAAGGTTAATATACATAGTTAAATACATAATTTCTTGGCTTATAACGTACAGAGAAGAGAGCTTCCTGGGAACATATTTTTGTTCAACTGACACCTAAGATGACATTTGAGAAAAAAAGGTTTTCCTCTAAATGTTATTAAACTAGACTTAGAAATTTAGAGAACTTTTTACCGTCATAGGTTTAAAATAAGTTATTTTTATAAATTATGATATTTTTGTGGCCGTATGTTGAAAAAGGCACTTTACTTTAGAGCTAAATAGAGTTTTAATTCTGACTTGGTCCTTACTTTGTGACACTGGGGAGGTCAGTTAATCTCTCTGAGCCTTAAGTTCCTTGTCTGAGAAATGAAGATAAGTAAACCTATATTACAGGGTAGTTGCAAGAATAAAAGTGTCAGTATGTCTGTCGTATAGTAATTACTTAATTGGAAACCCTTTTTATTAGCTATGAATATTTTTGTTTTCATTTGGGTATTATAGACCCAAAATAGATACTGAATTAAAAAAAAATTGTTTTTCCCTATCTTGTGATCATTGTCATTGTAGATACATCAGTCTCTCAAATTCTAGTTCAACTGACCAGTTTTGTGTATAAGGTGATTCTTTCTGTTTTTGTATATGTGTGCAAAGATTTTTATTTTGAGAGCTCAGGTACCTCTTTTGCCTTTAAAAAATACATACATACACATATACACACTTTAAATAATTAAACTTGTTTCCTTTTTAAGCATTTTACTTAATAAAATTTTTAAAATTAAAAAACAATTAGGTAAAATGTTTAAAATGTAGTTTAGTCTAGTAACTTGGGACCAGAAGGCATATAAAACAGGGTTGAATTTTAATATCAGTGATCTTGAGAAACTGGTTGGTGTCTCACAATGAGCAGATACGTAGATAGAATTTATTAATTTAGTTGTCTCAGACTCATTGTTAAAAGCGCCTATACTGAATAAGCACTAAGTTTCCTGGCAAAATGCTAATTTTCATCAGGCCTAGCAGTCAACTTTGGCATCAACTTTTGGCACATAACACTGATTTGCTTATATTGACATAGATACCAATGCATTGCATGGCAGTGGGAATGTGGAAATAGATTGGAGATCCAGGCACCCTATATTTAAGTTTGCATTGATAAGAAAATAGTTTTAGGGCTGTTTTTAAAAAGGAATTTAGGTTTTAATTTATGAATTACCTAGATCCAAAATTCTTTTGAACATTGGTGACCTGTATCTTTTAGATAAGAGTTGTTAAAATTCTATTTTGTGTTGACACACTAAAAATAAGTTTATTTTTAAGAATACTTAAAATTACCATAAATATGTTAGGAATTCTTATTTGTGATGCATTTGAACTTTTAATCTTGCTTAGAAAACTTACTTATAGAGAAGAAAAAAATTTTAAATGAAGTCCAAGCTTTTCATTTGTATCATATTATCATTCTTCATATTTTAGCTGCAACAAATATGAAGTGGATTGAAGCTAAAATGAAAGTAAGTGTTAGACAATCCATTTAAGAATGTTTTGAAATTGCATTTGTCTTTTTAGAAGTTCCAAGTTGAATTGATTTCATCTCATCAGAGGGTATTTAGTAGATAAACAAATGCCATTATTAGGAATAGAGGTGTGTTCAATGGAGTACTACGTGGCAATGAGAAAGAATGAAATATGGCCCTTTGTAGCAACGTGGATGGAACTGGAGAGTGTTATGCTAAGTGAAATAAGCCATACAGAGAAAGACAGATACCATATGTGTTCACTCCTATGTGGATCCTGAGAAACTTAACAGAAACCCATGGGGGAGGGGAAGAAAAAAAAAAAGAGGTTAGAGTGGGAGACAGCCAAAGCATAAGAGACTCTTAAAAAGTGAGAACAAACTGAGGGTTGATGGGGGATGGGAGGGAGGGGAGGGTGGGTGATGGGTATTGAGGAGGGCACCTTTTGGGATGAGCACTGGGTGTTGTATGGAAACCAATTTGACAATAAATTTCATATATTGAAAAAAGGAATAGAGGTGTGTTTAAAGTCTGTTCAATAGTGGATTGTATTGAACAATTAAGTCTTTTTCCAAAAAAGTACAGCACAGCTCCCCCTTTTTTTAATCCCCCATTTACAATCCTTTTTCGCCCCTTCTTTTGCCTTGGTTGTAATACTTAAAGAAGTGATGTTCTTCTGAAATACAAAATGGGATGTAGTCTGTTTCTAGTTTAATTTCTTTGGACTCATTTATTGACTTAGTAAAATGAAACTAAAAAACTTGCTAGTTGTTGAGCAAGGTGTGGTGGCCAGTAGGCTAGAAAGTTGGCATTGTAGGAAATTGTAGCTGGAGTATTCAGAAAGCTTGGAATTTTTCATATTATTATGTTTTAACCACATGAATATTTGTATTTATAGGAGCTGGGAGTGAGCACAAATGCAAATTATAAGATTACCTTCATGTTGGACAGTGCTGCTATGATAACAGTACATACTCCAAGGAGAGGATTAATAGATGTAAGAAATCATTTTACTTCCAAGGTACCTGGGTGGCTCAGTTGGTTGGTTAATAGACTGACTCTTAGTTTCGGCTCAGGTCATGATCCCAGGGTTCAGGAGTTCAGGCCCCACATCGGGCTCCCCGCTGAAAGTGAGGAGCCTGCTTGGGATCCTCTCTCTCCCTCTTTCTTTGCCTCTCCCATGCTTGCACATTCTCTCTCTCTCTCTCTCTCAAAATAAATAAACTTAAAAAAAAAATCATCTTCTGTTTAAAGACTTATTTTCTAGCGTACCTTTTTTTTTTTTTTTAAAGATTTTATTTTTGTAACTAATCTCTACATCCATTGTGGGAATTGAACTCATAACCCTGAGATCAAGAGTTGCATGCTGTATTGACTGAGCCAACTGGGCGCCCCTCTAGCGTACTTTTTGTATTTATATTGATGGAATAAACTACAGAAAGAGTTAGGAAGTATATCTGAGAGGATAGAAAGCATCAGTTGAGTTTGACCTAGGAAGATGTATGTAGGGCTAATAGATTTGGAATTTTAATGATAGAATTAAGGATCTTGAGGCAGGAGTGTCAACGGTCATGGATAATTATTCCATGATGATGGCAGCACAGTGTTGCTAAAAACAGGGTAGGTGTCATCAAGGAAAACACTAGAAGCAAACCAAAACATACTCGCCCTGCGCCATATAAAATTTGATAAATAAAAACAGATACCATAATGCATGTACTTTGCTATGATGTATGTGTAGCCCTAGAGAAGAGCAACAAGACTGTCCGAAGAAAAGGTTGGGCTAAAAAGATTAGAGTTCTTTAATTTGTTTACTCATCAAGTAACCAGTCCTATTATTGAACTCCTACTAGAACATAATGTGGAAGGCACTGTTGGAGATGAGGAGACATAGTCTATAGCTTTGGGAAGCTCATGAACTAGTAGGAATTGGGGAGAACTATTAGCAAACTAGGGCCTAGTGGGGACTATATTGAAATCATTGAAATCATATATAGGTTTATTTAAGTGATGGAGATTTATTCAATAAAGGAAATACTTCATACACGAAGAGAAGAACATTATAATGTACTAAAATAGTACGTTCATAAAATCTAAACACTAAAATGAGTTTGGGAAGTGTTAAACATAGTAGTGTTTATAATAGTTAAAAATTAGAAATAAAAATAAATCTGGTGGTTGCCAGAGAGGAGATAGGTGAGGAGATGGGTGAAATAGATGAAGGAGATTAAAAGGCACAGACTTCCAGTTATGAAATAAATAAGTCATGGAGATGAAAAGTACAGCATAGGCAATATAGTCAATAATGTTGTAACGACGTATGGTGATATAGATGGTGACTGCACTTACCGTGGGGAGCACCAAGTAATGTGTAGAATTGTTGAATCACTGTGTTGTACACTTGAAACTACTAAAACACTGTATGTTAATTATACTTCAAAAAAAAGTGAATAAATCCTCAATATCCAATAGTAGGGAATTGGGTATAAAAATTTTTGTTCATGTAATGGAATGATGTAATAGAATATTTAGTGAATGAAAAATTTTTCATGATACGTCATTAAGGTGAAAAAAATACTTAGAGGGCAGTATTTGCAGACTGTTAGAAATAGTTTTTAGCTCTTATTTGGTTCAGGTTCCCACTTAACAAAACATCTGTGAACTCAAAAGCTGTTGATGTTTATAAAAAAGACTGGAGGCAAATACAGTATTATCAGAATAGCTAATTATTATCCTTGGTAATGATTGGATTATAAGTAATTTTAACTGTTCTTGTGTGCCTTTTTGTGTTTTCATGTTTTTTTCCTATAGTCAGCAGTATTTAATTGAGAACAAAGTAGTCCATGTTTTAGGGAACAGAGTGCACTTGATGTAATTAGAAAGTGACAGCACTATTTAAGAGGATGCAGGATTTCTAACCCTGGGTGTCATAAACCAGAGCTCTTGTCCTCTTTCTTAAGTCTTTTTGTTAGCTAAGAAAATGAAGAATTAGCTTACTGGGTCAGTTCCATCTTTGTCTTGAAGTATTTGGGGGGTCTGTTTCAGTAGTAAACAAATAGTAAAAAGTAATTAAGGCAAATAAAATTAAAGTATTTTAGATAGTAAAGTAATTTCAATATCATTCTTTGCAGTAGCTAAGACACTAAGAAGAAAAAAGTCTTTCTCCATATTAAAATATGTTCTAGAAAGTAAAAAAGAATATTTTTAAATGACAACTTTTGTCATCATTTGTATACTACCATTTAATCTCATATAATATTATTATCATAGAATCTCATATTACCATAAATGAGACTCCTGTCTTCAGCAAAAAGTACTTCTAAAAATTAATTTATTTAAAAAATTTTCTGAATGTGTATAATAAATTGATATTCAAAAATAAGAAAGTATGTAATGAAAAGTCCTCTTCCCACCTGGCCCTCTAGCCAGTTAGTCTTCTCTTCCTACATTCTTGTGTGGTTTTATAGAGAATATATGCAAGTACCAACAGATAGGAATGTGTAAGGAATTATCTTTTTGAAGACTTATTTTAAGAACTCAGAACTAGGGGTGCCTGGGTGGCTCAGTTGGTTAAGCGTCCGACTCTTGGTTTCAGCTCAGGTCATGATCTCACATTTTGTGAGTTCAAGCCCTGCATCAGGCTCCCTGCTGACAGCATGGAGTCTGCTTGGGATTATTTTTCACTCCCTATCTCTCTGCCCCTCCCCTGCTCACGCTGTCTCTGTCTCTCTCAAAAATAAATAAATAAACTTAAAAAAAAAAAGGAACTCAGAACTAGGGGTGTCTGGGTGGTTCAGTCAGTTGACCATCTGGCTCTTGATTTTGGCTAAGGTCATGATCCCAGGGTTGTGGAATCAAGCCTCACGTCAGGTTCCATGCTGAGCGTGGAACCTGCTTAAGACGACCTTTCTCCCTCTACCCCTCTCCCCCCCGTCACGTGCTTTCTTACTCTCCTTCTGTAAAAACAACAGCTCAGAAATAAAAGCAAGAGATTACAAATTATAGTGCGTTTGAAGTTAAGCAGTTGCCCTAGAAGTTGTGCACCTGTGCCACTAAATTAAAGGCAGAATCAATTTTCTTTCCTCTACAAAATATTTAAGTTCTGTATTAATAGAGCCAGGCACATTGTTTATTATTAAGGTTTTCTAATTTTGAAAACAGACCCCATGTGACATTCAGGCTCTGAGGGGCACGTATTAGCTCAGGAAGTCATGTGACTACTCAGACAATTACTTCGGATTCTTTTTAAATAATTACCCCTCCTTTGACCTCCAATCTTCACATTAAAATTATGGAAAGTCTTACAATGAGTTTAGTCAGGTAGACATGAACAGACCTTTCAGATGTTAACATTGTGAGATCCATTGTGTTTTAAAATGTGTTGCATCTCAGCTGTGATCCTTTCACATAGCCAGCCGTCAGAGTCCTACAGGAGAAAGCGAGTGCTCTGATGCAGTTCTGCAGGACATTTTGAGGTATCTCTGCTTTTAAGAAAGGATGAACTATTGATAAAATTGAGTTAAATCTAAACTTTTATTCTAAGGTAAAGCCTCTTGGTGTCATATGGGGAAAGTTTTCGGAGTTTTACAGCAAAAAAAACACCATTATGTTTGATGACATTGGAAGAAATTTTCTAATGAACCCACAGAATGGATTAAAGGTAAGACATAATTTTACTTACTATGCTTATGTAATCTGGAATTTGTGGTAGAACTTTAGCACTGTTGAGTTTCATAAATTTTCAGAAGTCCTATATTATGGTCACAGGCAAGAAAGCTTACATATTTAGAAAAATTCATCTACAGTTGAACATTCTGTTTCCCACATTGATATCTTCTTAGTTTGCCAATTTATCCAGGTGTTTTTAATCAGCTTTGTGGAGCAACATACGGGCTTTTGTTGACTTTTAGCATCATAAGTGAAAGCATCAGACATTTTATTAGCGATACAAATCTTAGAATTTCTGATGTTAGTTGATGTTAGCTTGAAAGCTGGCAGTAAAAGCTTATTTTTTCCTGTTTAAACTGAAACTAAGGGTTTTGAAAATTCATACAGGAAAAGTAGAGATCTTAAGAGTTATAAAATGCCAGAGCTAGGAATCTCAATCATTTTGTCTATCTTCTTAACTTTATGTAAACAATCGGAGGATCAGAAAATTTGTAACTTGCCCAAAGTTATGTATGTGACTGGTTAATGACAGAATTTGAGTTGGAGTCTAAGTGACTTGATTCCTAAGCCAGTGATTTTAGCATGAAGTCAGATGCAGTTTTGTAGATATGATGGTAACATTTAATCCTGGTGGCAGCATAACATTGGTAAGAGAAAAATTTGAAACTTTACATTTCTGGTACCTATGGTTGCCTGAATGTCAGTACGATGTGAAAATGGAAAAGATAGCTTCATATTATACTCATGCAAGTGGAATCTCAATCTGAAATGGAAATATGAACCCTAAGATATTTTTATTCTCAGTCCTGAACCTTTCCACAAGTTGGGTTCTTGATAACTTTAAAAGAGAAAACTTAGAAGAAAGTACATTTTTTAAGCTTTCCTTACAGACTCTGGATGTACTCTTTAGTGTATGAGGATAGCTGACAGACAGAATGCTGATCTCAGTAGTGAGTTGCAGCAATTATATAAGCTATTGACTTGGATGAAAAGTACTTGAGGTAGATTGGTGGTTATGTTCCTCTTTAAAAATGGTGTCTGGGGGCGCCTGGGTGGCGCAGTCGGTTAAGCGTCCGACTTCAGCCAGGTCACGATCTCGCGGTCCGTGAGTTCGAGCCCCGCGTCGGGCTCTGGGCTGATGGCTCAGAGCCTGGAGCCTGTTTCCGATTCTGTGTCTCCCTCTCTCTCTGCCCCTCCCCCGTTCATGCTCTGTCTCTCTCTGTCCCAAAAATAAATAAACGTTTTAAAAAAAAAAAAAAATGGTGTCTGTTTGAGGCTCTGGAAGAAGTGTTTTTGTTGTGCGTAGTTTACCAGCTGTTGTACGGAAATAAATTTGTGAGGAAAGATTCATTTGATCTAAACCAAATGAAACTAGTGGTTAATACCTGCTCAGGACAGGAAGTGAAGTCATCATGATGTTCAAGGAGTGATTTTTGAGGAAAGCTTTAACTTAAAAAAATTACATAATCCTTAGTTTCATGTGTGTTTAGAAGAAACTTTATTTTTCCAGCCCACATTTGGGCCCTACTTATCTCTGGATACAAAGATGATATAAACTTCTAGTTCTTCATGTTAGTTTAGAGCAGGATTATTATTATTTTTTTAAACAAGGTACTCTGTAGAATCACTGAATGAATTCCTAAAAATACCTAAGTCTCCAAACTGCCCAAATTTTAATTCAGGAGAGATATTTTTAAACATTCTATAGGTAATCTCTCACATGTCTCCTTTTGAAAACCTCTTTTAAGAAGGTAAATATTAATGATCTGCCCACATTGACATAGAAGCCGTTTTGAAATTGAGAAATATTCTTACTGTGTTTTGTTGTCATGGTTTCATAATGGTCTTGATAGAAGTCTCAAAAAAGATTTCACAGAGATCTTAAAGACTGCTTCTTTTTAAAAGAGCAAACTGGGGCGCCTGGGTGGCTCAGTCGGTTGAGCGTCCGACTTCGGCTCAGGTCACGATCTCACGGTCCGTGAGTTCAAGCCCCGCGTCGGGCTCTGGGCTGATGGCTCAGAGCCTGGAGCCTGCTTCCGATTCTGTGTCTCCCTCTCTCTCTGACCCTCCCCCGTTCATGCTCTGTCTCTGTCTCAAAAATAAATAAACGTTAAAAAAAAAAATTAAAAAAAATAAAAAAAATAAAAATAAAAGAGCAAACTTATAATATAAGCTTGCCAGTCTTAAGGTTTGACATGGGATATGGAAGGCATTGTGAATTATGAATAAATACAGTACTGAACTAACAAAACTTGAGTTTTGGTCATCGATAAATCAGTACTGTGAAAACTTCATATTGTTATTTGTACAAGGAAATGATGATACAAGAAAATGCAGATAATCTAGACCATCTTAAGTTCCTAAAAATGTTTCTTTGATATGAGACTGTAGTGGTCACATATGTTGCCTGTCCTGTTAGTGAGATCATTTTTGAAGAATGGTACAAAAAGAAATGATTATGCTAGATCAAGTGAAGTTGGGTGGATAATAGACTTTTTTTGCACTTAACTAGTTTAACTTTTGGATCCAGAGTCATAGGAGTATTTTAGTTTTGCTGTTTAATAGTGCTTAAGACTAAATGTTTAGAAAGCCAACCAAACTTAGCAGGACCTTGGTATATCTTATTTACCAGCCACAGAAACTGTACTTTGTCTTTTAGTCAAAATCCCTTCCTACCGTTAAACTAGGAATCACATTGGCACATTGTATGTTAATAGTTTAAAAGTTAGCATGTTATCTTTTTTTACTTGAATGAAGGAATACTTTGAAACATTATAATATTGCCTAAGATTATGTAGAAACTCCTTTCATCACGTCCTGATATCATGCCTCTTTACTCCCAGCCCCAGGGCTTAAGCAAGGTCTGATTCTTGAAGAGAATCTTCCTGATCTCCTACATGCATAGCTGCTGCTGTGAGACAGCACTGCCCACTCTGCCTGTTTGGGGGCAGAATCTACAACTGCCTCCATCTGTGCAGACTCCCCCTGACAGCTCTGATTGGTGCCCTTAAAGTTGTGGAAGCCTAACTGACTAATGGGGGTCCTGATACCAAGCTGTTCTGATGCGAGTAGAACATAGGGAAAATTTTCTTCTGACCATTTCAAGCTGGTGGTGTGTTTTTCCAATAACAGAGAAGAAAAGTATATATACATATATATACTTTTTTATATATATATATGTATACTTTTCTATATATATAGATATATATATACACTTTTCTATATATATATAGATATATATATACTTTTCTATATATATATATAGATATATAGATATATAGATATATAAAATATTTAAGACCTTTCCTATTATTGATAGGGTATGGACTTCTTTGGGTTCATTGTACTTAACAGGGGACAGAACTAAATGTCCTGTTTTTCAGTTTACTATGTAAAATTAATAACTAATAAGCAGTTTGCATTTTCTCTAAATCATGATAAGGATATGTTAATACTTTACTAAGTGTGATTTATTCAGTTCTCCTTATATGTGTGTTTTAAGAATATGATTTAAAAAAAATTTTTTATAAAATGGAAAAATCCAAATATAAATAGAACTATATAGGATTATATAATGAACTTCTGTGTTTGCATGATTCAGTTTAAACAACTTATTAATTCTTAGATGATTGTTTGCTCTGTACCCAACCTACTTCCCTCTCTGTAATTAAAGCAAATCCCAGACATACCGTTTCATCTAAAATTAATTAAAAATTGTTGAAAGGTTGTCTTGAGTTTTATAAAGATATTTGAACTGATAACCTAAAAAGACAAAACTCTTTGTTGGAACTGTGACAAAGAAAAGTGCATAAAATTTATAATTTAACAAATAGATACAAAGATAACACATGTAATTACCACCAAGTCAAGATAGAAATATCCCTTACTAGTTAACAATTCTCTACCCTATCTACCATCCTGACTTTCATGCTTTTGAAATGAATGCTTTTCATCATAAAATATATCAACCTTAAAAATCTGGAAAATATGACTTCTTTTTATGGGAAAACTCTTGCAGAGCTAAAAATACTTTTACGGGGACTTTAATGATAAAAATACTTGCGGTAAAACGAGAGACAATATGTTATATAAATATATAATAGCTATGTAAAATTTTATAGAAAAACACGGAAATGGAAATCATCATTGTTAAAATTTATTTCACTCCCCTGTTAGATCAAGCTTGTATTTGGATTAACATTTTATGAGTTAGGTGGCATGAATTAATTGGTAAGAAGCAGCTGGATTGATAGAAGAGGAAAAAGTCTGGCAGTTTTACAAAGTAGAGAAGCCACGTAGAGTTCAAGTGCCGTAAGAAAGCTGGTGTTGCCAGGTTCAGACTGAAAAGGTAACGTAAGGTAAATGAGGTGGAAGAACTCTTAACTTGCATTGGGAACATTATAGCATGACTGTCAGTTTATTACACTGAGACAGTGCAAAAGTCCTCTTAGTGATATTTTAATCTCATTACTGAATCCTAATGAGAGGGTAGGGTAGATTTGTGCCAGTTTCCTTATTGTAATTTGAAGTGTTGGATGTTTGCTTCCTAACAGATAAGGCCTTTTATGAAAGCGCACCTAAATCGAGATAAAGACAAGGAACTTTTAAAATTAACTCAGTACCTCAAGGAAATAGCAAAATTAGATGACTTTTTGGACCTAAATCACAAATATTGGGAAAGGTAAGTGCTAATTTCTTATTCATTTCCTATTTACATTAATGAATGAAAAAATTATCTGGTGACCCTGGTATACACATAATTCTGAATTTTATTTAAGATGTGTGAATTCTAAAACTGTTTTCTAATCCAGTGACATCTCCCCCAAAAGTATTTTTCCTTTTCATTTTAACCTCTAACTTGTTCATAAACCCACATCTCTTAGGGTCTTTAATACTTCTAGGAGAGAGGATTTGAGATTGGTACACATCTGTGATGCTACTTGGAAATTAATTCTGTGACGCTAGATAGGTCGCCCTTTTATAAATCATACGAGAATATAGTCCCTGTTCTTATATGTAAAATAAAGTCAGGATAAAATAAAACACACTAAAATTTTTTTTTGTTAAAAATCACTCTGCAAGTAATTGCTCTGTATAGCAGAAAAATTTGAAAACTTTAATCCAGTAGAGAAACAATTACTTAATGATTTTCTTTTCTAAAGAGAACCACAGTTACCATCTTGATTTATGATCTTCTAGCCTTTTTTCTAAGCACAAACATATCTACATAAGCACAAATCTACATATAGACTGCATATAAACATCAAGATAATGAACCAGGGATAACTTCTGGAGAAGTGGACAGGATTATGTGTACTGCAAGTAATTTTTTGGAATTAGATCTTTAAAAGATCTGGTTGCATTAATACAGCAACAAAAGAAACCATTCATGTAATAGGCTAAAATAGGCTAAACAGGAATAAATTCTAAAAGAAAGCTCTTTCTTTTGTGGGTTCAAGTGCTTCAAGCCCTGCATTGGGCTCTGTGCTGACATATAGCTTCTTATTAGATGATTCTCATAATTCTATTAGGAAGATAAAGCAGGCATTTTTATTCTCATCTCCAAATTACAGATGGTGTAACTAAGGAATGGAGATAATAAATGCTACAAATTGAGCACATTTTGCACCATAAAAACTTGTCCAGGTCTTCTTGGGGCATCTTGACTCAGTTGGTTAAGCATCCAACTTCAGCTTAGGTCATGATCTCATGGTTCTTGAGTCTGAGCCTTGCATTGGGCTTGCTGCTGTCAGCACAGAGCTTGCTTTGGATCCTCTGTCCCTGCCTCTCTCTGCCCCTCCCTCCCTCCCTCTTTCTCTCCCTCTCAAAAATAAATATTCAAAACAAAACAAAACAAAAAGACTTGTCCAGGTCTTCTGATTTTAAGAACTCTTTCCCACCCAATACTACTAAGTATAGTAATTTATACATGTGAGAAATAGAGATAAAACTTTGAATTTAATGGTAGATTCCTATAAAATAATGTGAAGGAAAAATTGTTTACTTAGTAAATTAACATCTTCACATCTTTACACTCTTGATCAGAGTCTTTTAGTATCTGTGGCCCACAATCTTTACTCAAGAAAAATAAGGTCTTTAAATGAGTGTGAAATTCTTTATGAAAATTGCAATGTTAGTTAATATATCACTTTCACATTAGGAAGTCATACACTACGAAGGGAGAGAGTGCAGTCTCAGAGTCTTGTTTTGAATATAAGCTCTGCCACTTTCTAGTTTGTTGAACTTGGGCAAATTGCTTACCCTTTTCATGTCTGTAAAATAGGAATACATTCTAAAAGAAAGCTCTTTTGGCCTGCCTGGGTGGCTCAGTCAGTTAAGTGTTTAGCTCTTGGTTTTGGCTCAGGTCATGATCTCCTTGTTCGTGGGTTCAAGCCTTGCTTTGGGCTCCCTGCTGACAATGCAGAGCTTGCTTGGGATTCTTTCTCTCTCTCTCTCTCTCTCTCTCTCTCTCTCTCTCTCTGCCCCTCCCCTGCTTGTGCTCCCTCTGTCTCTGTCTCTCTCTCAAAATAAATAAAAGCTCTTCATTGAGCTGTTGTGAGGACTAAACGAATTAATACCTGTACTTAAAACATTGCCGGGGGCGGGGGGGGGGGGCACCTGCGTGGCTCAGTGGGTTAAGTGTCCACCTCTTGATTTCGCCTCAGGTGGTTCATGGTATCAAGCTCCGAATCAGGCTCTGAGCTGACAGCTGGAGCCTGTTTGGGATTCTCTCTCCCTCCCCCTCTGTCTCTTCCCTGCTCATTCTCTCTCTCTCTCTTTCTCTCTACAACAACAACAAAACCCCAACCAAACAAAACAAGTGGATGGCACATAAACAGTCAACAGGTATTAGTGATTATTAACAATTATTACTCATCTGGAAAAGTTTTGTTATTAAAATTAACTGCTTCCTTTGGGAGGAGTTAGATTTTTATTGTGAATTTATTGTGATACAGGGTAGACATCTTTATTTTATTTCTTGCAGGTATCTGTCAAAGAAGCAAGGACAGTAGTTACCAGTTACGTGAGCAGTTACCGAGGATACTTGAGATCACGAACTTCTTGCTTTTCTGCTAGAAATCATTATGATAGTGCTGGACACTGCAGCGGATATCAGACTGCTTATACTTGGTCTTCCAGTTTTTTTGTAAATTTAATTTTATATTTTTTGAAGATCATAGCAATACGCTTAAAAAATCCTTTTCCCCCTATATGAATATACTGTTACTCTTGAAAAATATTTTCTCCAGCATTGAGTACTGAGTTTTTTTCCCCACACACACAAAAAAGTGGACAGAAATATATACTCAACAGTGTCATTTTGTGGCTTTGGAAACAAGTTATGTTTTGCGTTTTGTCTCATTGTGCTGTTGTCTAACTAAATCTGAGGCCAAACCCATGTTGAAGCTACTGCTTTTCCCTTTAAAACCAAAAAAAAAAAAAAAAAAGTTTTTGCGTAAGGAACCTAGTTTGGTATGCTTAAAATCACTGAGAGTTTTTTTTTATTCCTTTGTTGTAGACACAATTTCTCTTTTTACTGTGCACTATTTACATCTCTACACTTTGATCTGTCTCAGTTTGGTCTATATGTATGTCTGTGTTATTTGAGTAAAACTGGAAAACATCAGCTGTGATACAAGTATGTCTCATAGTATGAGAAATAGAAAACATAAGACTGAAGCATAAAACTAAGGAACAAAAGTGTCTTTTTGGTGGCTAAGTAGAAGCACTTCTGCCTAAAACCATTGTCATAAAAGCAATTAAAGGCAATACATTTTTAAGTGGGACATATCACTGGTTCAGCCCTAAAAAGCATGAACAAAAAGTTTTTGTTCTGTTCCAGCTGTATATTGTCAAATGCAAACACTGTTTCAGTGAAAATATTTAGCCATAAGATTAAAAAAAAAATTATTTGCAATGCCTAAGCCCGCAGATATGTAATGTGACCACTGTTTGTGTTGACAGTATTGCTTTATACAGATCTTGTATTTGAAAGGAATCCGGTCCTTTCAAATAAACATGGTGTATATTGTTCTTACGGGACTATTTCAGTGGTGTAAATAATAAATACTTTTTCTTAAAACATTGGTTTTGGTCTGTACTACCCCAAATATTTTGCCTCTTTGTGGAATCACAAAATGAAACAAACATTAGGTTCAGGCAACGGCCTCTTGAAAAACACTAAACATGTATGGTTTTAAAAGTGTGTATATCACTATTCATGCATTCAGAATTGGTTTTAGCAGCTAATGAGATATGTTAAATCACTTAATTCTACAAAGTACCATGTTTTCAGGAAGATAAGCTGTTTTCTTTGTGACAGGTTATTATAAAGATACATAGTGTGGAAGTGTTAGAGAACTCTTAAATAATTAAAATGATTCAATTAAAAACATCTTTCTAAATTGTGAGGCTAAATTTAAATAAGGATGGAGTAGCAGTTTTTGGAATATTCATTTCACTGGGGCATTTTCCCCTTTTGTAAGAGGTGGTTTATTGTTCCAAAATAGGCATGGAAAGGGCTCAATCTTTTTAAGAAAACTGAACACTTAAAACTGTTTAGTTCAATGAAGAAGAGACATTTTCTGAATCAATATAAAATACAAAAATGAGCAAGCCTCAGAAAGCAAAGTAGGATTTTTAAGAAACGTTTTCTGCCGTTAGGTGGTGCCCAAACCAAAGTTTATTAGCCAGTATGCTAAATTTAGCAATTCTGGGAGAACATTGTTCCTGTCAGCTTACTGAGATCACATGTTTGTGTGATTAATACATTCATAGAATATTAGACTTTTACTTTGTCTTCTGCATCTCATGTCTTCTTGAACAGATTTATCTCTCCATCTCCACATATGTGGCTCACACAACAGAACCAGGAGATGACTTAATTCAGATACATATGCTGATGAAATAGCAAGTTAGTTTTATGATAGAGCTGTTCCAAACTTTGAAGCAATTGATTCTTGATAAAATATATTTAAAAACTGCAGAACATCATTAAACCTTTGATTCAAAGAGAGCACTTTGAGATCTAGTAGCCCCTCAGGTCCTGCATGAAGATGACTTATTGGACTAATGATACCTATAGGAGTTACTTTTAATGGCAAAGAATAAATGGGTCATTACGGTGGGCAACTGAGATGTGCTTTATTCACAGAAAGTAAAATAATTGTCAGTTTTGTGGAGGAGGTGGAGCTGTGCAGGGAGAGGGACTGGGAAAGAATGATATGGGAAAAAAAAGAAAATGCAAATTACTTAGAGTATAGTTTGATTTCTAAATGACAGCTGGTTGCCAAGAATAATAATAAAACGTGAATAGTGAATAAACTGGTTGAGGGTTTTTCTCATTCCAAGTAATCAACAGAACTTTCAAGAAAGAATTGTTACATTTCTCCTAAGGTATTTATACGTCAAAATTTATTCTTACTAACTAGAATAGCAGCTCAAGAGGTGTCTCTAGGGATTAAACACTTAGATATTTATGTAAGGATATACTAGTTTTTGGAATTGCTTTGGAGAAGCTGTGTCAGTTTTGATGGGAATGCTAAGTAGTTACAGTTTAAGGAAAAATCCTTGAAGATTAGCTTGACAGATTTATCAAAGACTTATGAGAAATTAATGCATGATAAGAACTAGAACAGAAATATCAGACATCCTGTAGGTTTAAAAAAGGCCATCAATTACCTAATGTCAATGAAGTTCCATGTAGAATATAAAATCTTACAAATCTCTTGACACTAAAGATTTTTTAAAAACTCTGAAAGTAAGCAAGCACTTCTTAAATGCTGCTAAAAAGTTATTTCCTGATATAAACCATTATTTGTTAAAACCTGATTTCCTCATGAAAAGCTTTAAAAGTTCAACTTATGGTTTATAAAACCATGTATAAACAGTGGCAATAATCATTAAAAATATAAAAGCCAGATTGCTTAAGCATTAGTGATATTTCCATTAGTCAATAGGGCTACAACAAACAAGTTAGATTGTGTATGTGTGCATTTTGTGATACTAGAGGCCAAACTGGTGACTTTTCAGGAACACACAGATTATTAAAGTGAAGTAAACCATTGAATACAAATCTCTCTTAATCCTATTACAAGCTATTAATTCCTTGCAGCATTTTTGATCGCTATCACTTTTTGTTGCTTAATATGTAGGAACAGTTATGGTTTCCCAAATGAGGCCTTAGGGAAAAAAGGCAAGAGATTTGTCAGAATAACACTTGGCTAGAATCCCTCCTTACTAACAGTGAGACCTTGCTCAAGTCTTAACTCTTTGAACTTGGGTTTCCTCCTCAAAAAAGTACTAATAATAACACTTCTCTTTCCCATAGTCCGTTGCAAAGGTCACATGAGACAATTCATGTGGAAGTTCTTTGAAGCAACTAAAGCTATGTAAATGTTAGATGTTACTAAAAGTGGTTCAGAGGGTGTGGCTCTGATTGAGCTGTATCATTCTTGAAATTATAATTAGAGTGTAGAATTAAAAGGAAAACTTTCTGTAATTGCGCATATGTTTTACAAATATCACCTTGGTTTTCTGAGAGTTCTAAACAGTCAAGGAAAGTAGAATGAGGACGTACTTCTTACGGTCTAGGTGTTTTTGTAAGTACCCAGCTGCTTTTAGTAATCGTCCAGACTGAAAGATCTGCCGACTCCACTCCTAACCCCCCAAAGTACATATGTTTAAAACTTTAGCAGCATTATAACATATCTTTATATAGTGGAATATTAACATTATTTTAATCTTTTAACTTTGGAAATGCTATTCCCAGACAGAAGCTAGCTAGTTTTGCTATGCATGTAAAAAAATTAAAAATTACTCCAAAGCAATGAGAATTTTTTCTTTATTGCAGTTATAAAGATATACTAAGGTAGATACTAATTTTTCCCTGGCAGGCTTGGCAGAATAAACTGTCTATGCGGGAAACAGTCAGTCAACATCTAATGTACATTTGTTAGTACCTACTATGTGTCTCAGGCATTGTTCTTCAGAGGTAAACACAAGAAGAGTCTCTCCCTTCACAGAATTTATGTTTGAGTAAAGGAAACAATAAAGAAAAAAAACAATATGATAATTTTCAAAGAGTAAGAAGTGCGATGAAAACCTAGTATGATGAAAAGTGGAATTGAACGGTGGTGGTTGGCAATAGCATGGGCCAGAGTGGGAAGACCTGAATAAGAGGCATCGCTCAGAATATTATGGAGAAGAGCAGTGTGGGCAGAGCTAGAAGCATGTGCAAGACCTGAAGGCAGGAACAAGATAGGCAGGCTCAGGGATTAGTGGCAGGGAAGTGGTAGCTGGTGGGAAATGAGGATGGAGAGTAGGCAGAGTCCATGGGATAGGATTTTGCAAGTCACAGTAAGTAATCTGGTGAATTCTAAGTGAAATGGGGGAGCCAGTGGAGGATTTTGAGTAGGGGAATGATAATTTTTTCATAGCCTTATTGAGATAAAATTTACAAACTCTAAAATTCACCCATTTGAAGTGTGCATTTCAATGGTTTTAGTATATTTACAGAATTGTTCAGCCATCACCATGATCGAATTTTAGAATCTTATTTGTTTTTAAAAAGATCATTCTGGCTCTGGTGTGGAGAACGGATTATAGAGGGGGCGAAAGTAGAAAGGAGAAGATCAGTGAGGAGGTTACTGTTATTATTCCAGATGGGAGGTTTCGAAAGTGACCAAGGGAAAGTTTGCACTCCTTCACTCCTTCACTACATCACTTCTGAACTGCCTATTGAGGGGCACCTGGGTGGCTCATTTGGTTAAGTGTCCAACTCTTGGTTTCCACTCAGGTCATGAACGATTTGTGATTCAAGTCCCACATCGGGCTCTGCTGTGATAGCACAGACCCTGCTTGGGATTCTCTCTCTCCCTCTCTCTCTGCCCCTCCCCTGCTCACTCTCTCTCTCAAAATAAATAAATAAAAACTAAAAACATAAATAAATAAATGCTTGAATTACCTATCAAGCCCCTGTGATGTGCTAGGTACTATTTGAGGTGCCAGGTCTCCAGTGGGGAGTAAGGCAGATGTGATCCCTGCTCTGGAGAAGCAGCTGTGGGACTGAGTGTGGCAAACTCAGCCCTCTGGGGTTCACCCATTGCTAAGGTATTTAATTTGAAGAATAGAGAACTCAACATATGAAAGTCAACATATAAAGAACCCTTCTCACTCCGCCTACACCCACAGTGAAAAAGCCGTCTGGGATTCCAGCTGGCATTGCTGTCCAGAGGCTGGACACGTGGTGAAGTGTCCAGCATGAGCATGCATGGCCTGTGACAGTGTGGAGGGGAGCAGTCAGGGAGAAAGATCAAAGACCCCTCTCCTTTTCTCTGGGGGGTGTTGTAGGGAGTGTAGAACATCCTTCTAGCTATTTCATACATGGGCAGTAGAGAAAGTCATTTATGGAGTGTTTTGCATTTGTGCTCAACATAACCACATCCTCCCCAACATCCAATGGGGCTACAATGTGTGCCCTTAATCTGTGGCTGAATTCTGCTGCCAGATGTTTTCTCAACTCTCAATCCCAAGAACCCCTTCCTCCAGCATTCCTGGGGCTTATCTCATGCAAACTATTCAAAGGTGTTGTGTTACAATCAGGTCTTTCATAGCATGCGCTGCTATAAAATTTTTGAAATTTTAGTCAAAGCAAAAACAAAATAATAAATTAAGCCTGAACTTCTACTGAGAGGAAAGTAATGAAGGAATGCTTAAACACTATTGTCGATATCACTCAGTTCTAAGAAGACAAAATTTAACAAAATATGGCACCGTGAATATTCTTTATTTACCCCTAAATAGCTTTTTGCTAAAAGAAGAATGAATGTGCATCCTTGTTTTGGTGGATTTGGTGGATCTGTTTAGTTAATTTAGACCTAATGGTTTCAAAGACCTTTTCTTTTCATTTTTAAAGACTATTTTTATTTACTTAAGAAGTACAAATACTTTTTTTTTTAATTTTTTTTTCAACGTTTATTTATTTTTGGGACAGAGAGAGACAGAGCATGAACAGGGGAGGGGCAGAGAGAGAGAGGGAGACACAGAATCGGAAACAGGCTCCAGGCTCTGAGCCATCAGCCCAGAGCCCGACGCGGGGCTCGAACTCACGGACCGCGAGATCGTGACCTGGCTGAAGTCGGACGCTTAACCGACTGCGCCACCCAGGCGCCCCGAAATACTTTTAAAAAATTACGTATAATCTCACCATCAAGGGGTAACCATGGTTGACATTGTGATGTACTTACTTCCAGGCTTTTCTCTGTGTCCATGTGTACTGATGAAATATGTCTGTAAGAATGGCTAGACGTGTCTCAGTGGCTCTTTGTGCTTGAATTAGCCTGAGTGGTTATTTTTAGATCCATGTATTTGAAAGCCTCTAGAAACAGAGATCAGATTTCTATTACTTTTGTATTCTTTCCAGGTACACAGTAAGCTTCTGAACTTGGTAGCTACATGGCAAATAAGAGTTAAACTAATAAATGTATAAATAAACAAGCCATAAAATATGCACTTACTCAATGTCATTATTTTTAACATTTGCTTCTTGAAATGCTTCCAACTGTAACAAGACTCAGGACAAAATAGAATACATGTATTTATTTCCCTTTTCATTTAGCTTCCCTGCAAAAGAATCAATCCCTGTATTGATTTTCTCCATCCACCTTAATAGGAGGATATAGCAAATAAAGAAAATATTTTCATGAGAACTTCTAGTAAAGAAGAAATTTGTAAGTTCTGGTTGCTGATATGATGATATTGGATGAGTGAACTACTATGGTTTTAGGTCTCCATAATATATAAGAGATAGTTTCATCCATCTCTTAGATAACATTTTGCCTTTAGTGTAGTAGTAAATTGATGTGGTTTACAAATGCCTTCACTAGACAATAATAGAAGTGCACAGCACCATATCTAATGCCATAATTATTTCTCATACATTGATATTCTCAGGGAATTCTGGGAGCTCAAGACTAGATGATTGTCCGTTCTGATTAATAGGACACTGATAGGTGTTATACTGATGCCACTGAACAGCAAATCATTGAAAGCGAAGTGCTACAATTTGCCTGCTGCCATCCAGCTCACTGAGTAACTAACTAAGCGTCTATACATCAAGCCCCACTATGAGGTGCGGTGAATGTGTATCAGAGCCCACATGTTGAGGAAGTCCTTCCAGAGCCACTGATCTATGACATTTCTTGACTAGGGCCCAACACGGACCCATATTATTGTTGCTGCATCAGGCAGCTTCAGCATATGTGAAAAGATAGTTCGATCCCCTAGGTGATCCAGGTCAGGGATGATCCTTTGTTTTGAGTGATTAGAGAAATTCAGCTAAGTCATGTTTTGGAGTCAGGCTGGGAGTTCACACAATCTTGAAAGCACCACTTGGGGGAGCCAAAGCAGGGTATGGCCCCGATAAACCTGCATTTGTGAGACAACAGGCCTGGGTCAGACAGCCAGTCCCACAACTTCTGGGGGATTTAGGATTAGAAACGTAACCTCCCTGCATTTGTTTTCTATTGCTGCATCACAAATTACCACAAGCCTAATGATTTAAAATAGCATGCATTTATTATCTCAATGATTTCCATGGTGAGAAGTATGAGCACAGCTTAATCGGATCCTCTGTTCAGGGTCTCACAAGGCTGCATGAAGGTAGGGACCAGGCTGGCTTTCATGTGGAAACTTACCTGGGGAAGAATCTGCTCATTCAGGTTGTCTGCAGAGTTCATTTCCTTGAGGCTGTATGGCAGATTGTGTGACTGAAGTCCCCCTTCTTTTTAGTGGCTGTCACTGCCCTCAGGTTCTAGAGGCTTCCCATAATTCCTTCCCACATGAACTTCTCCAATATGGCTACTTATCTCATCCAAGTCTCAAGGGGAGTCTCCGACTCCAGTCTGCTAGTTTTATATAGTATGAAGTAATCATGGGAGTGACATCCTATCACATTTGCTGTATTCTGTTAGAATCAATTGACAAATTCCTCCCAGACTTAGGGGAGGAGATTACACAAAGGTGTGCACACCAGGAGGTAGCATCATTGAGGGTTATTTTATGGTTTCTCTGCCACAATCCCTGAGCCTAATCTGTACAGTTGGTATAAAAATACCTACTTCACAAGTTGATTAGATTCAATATGAATAATACTTATCGAGTGTTTGCATGGTGCCTGGCACATAGTAAGGATTGAGTAAATTTTCGGAGATGATGATGGTCATAATCATTGGTGACAACCAATGGATATCCTAATAAATATGTTCAACTTCCTAAATCATGCAGAGGATGTCAAGTTTGGACTTGAGTCTTTCAAAAGGAAGCATCAAACCAGTTCTCTTTGTGAGATGGAGAGGAATGCAAAGGCATTGATTATCTAAGGCAGGACATAATTAAGGAATAATATCTAACTTGACTTTGAAATAAATTGTAAGGTTTCTTTTCTTTCTCTGGTAGTTTTGCTTAGGCACATTATTCCATATTACAGAGGTGCTCTAATCACTCTAATTCACTTAACTCTTTCCCTATTGATGGTCACTTAGTTTGAATCATTTAGTATTATTGCCAGCAAAGGTGCAATGAACATACTTCTGCATGTATTCTGTGCATTTGTGTGTTGCTATAGGAAAAAGTTATTCAATCATTTATTGAGAACCTATTATGGATCAAAATTATATTAAGTTCTGGGTGGGTAAGATAGATATGGTCCCTTCCTTCATGGAGCTTACAGTCCATTAAACATTATAGGCATTAAATAACTCCAAATATAGGATGTATATTATAGGAAGAACTAATATAATAAGGAGGAGGGTGAGGCGAGGCAAGGTCAGATCCAAGGACAGAAAGGTAGCAAAGTTCTGGGGACTAAGGAGAACAACAGATAGACCACCTCTAGAAAAGAGGTAAAATCATATGATCCAGGGAATAAGAACTTTGACAGCATGGGAGCTACATTCCTGGTTTCGCTGAAGCACTCTCAAAAACAAAACAAAACAAAACAAAACAAAACAAAAACCCAAAAAGCAAAAAACCCACGTGTACAAATCTTAGATGACTAACTCAGAAATATACTTTTCTTAAATTTCTTTTAAGAGTCCCTATTCTTCTGAGTAGTAAAAACTTTATTTTGATCAATTTGAAGTTCCCTCTCCTTTCCCCAGTGTTGAGTCTAAGTGCTATGGTGTTAACGTTATGCCAAGACATTGGGGACACAGGATTGAGATGGAGAAGGTGTCTGGTCTTTGGTTGTGATTTAGCCATGCTGATATCTCCTAAGGTCTCCAAAATCTGTGCTGGACCTTCGTCACTGGTCCATATAGGTCTCTGTTACATCATCCCTTGTTCCAAGTCAGGTCTAAAGGAGGCACCTTGTTGTGTCTGTACTTGTGTTGAACATACAGAGTAACTGTGGTTCCCTCATGCTTGAGACACTCAGTATAGTGCTAAAACCCTGTGCTACCTCAGGACCACTCTCTGCAGCATCAGGTCACCGTTCCATCTTCTCAGAAGGTGAAGATGAGCTAAAGGAAGTCTCTATGAAGCCGTCTAGGTTCTCTACTGAGGCACAAACCATGAAGCCATTTCTTCTCTGAGATCTTGGCACCTCTCGTGGGCCCCACCTTCACCGTGCTCTACGATCTCATAAACCTTCATGGAGTTCTTTCATATTCTCCTCTTGGGCTCATTTTTCCTCATACATTCCTTTTTCTTAAATTCCCAAAAAACTTAATCTGGTTGGGGTGCAGTGGGACAGGAAGCTTTGATCTGACTCATCACCTATGTTCCCAAATTTATTGCCTGGGTTTTGAGCTTCAAGAGCCAAAAGCCAATTACTTTGTTCTCTTCTCTTCTCTGAGTTATCCATTCCCTGAGGCAGTGAATGACTGACTGAGGAGCAGGACAGGGGGTGCAAAGAAATACACAGAAAAACATTGTTTAATAGTTCAAAACTATTAATCCACCACAAACAGCATGTTGCATCTGGAAGTTATGCAATAAATATCGATGTGTTTGAATCTGTTAAAAGACCAAACAACTTTGGGAGGGGCTTTCTTGATGTTTCCAAATCAGGCTGTTAGATGTCTTCCTGGGAAAACATGATTTATGACTGGCAATCTCTGGTAAGCAAAGTTTGCTTTGCGGAAGTTTGCTCTATACTCACTTTCCTTGGATGCATCCATGTCATAAAGCAAGGATTCCTTAAGCCTAAAATTACTCTTAGATACATGCATATTCATAGCAGTATTCATAATAGCCAATAAGCAGAAACAACCCACATGTCCCTCAACTAATGAATGGATAAATAAAATGTGGCATATGGATGCAATGGAATATGGTTCAGCAATAAAAAGAATGAAATACTGATACTAGCTGTCACCTGTTTAAGCCTTGAAAGCATTGTCCTAAGAAGGAGGTCACAAAGGGCTGCATATTGTGTAATTCTAGGTATATAAAATGTAAAAAATAGGCAGACCCAGAGAGGCAGAAAGTAGACAGTACTTGCCTAGGGCTTTCGGGGAGGAGAGGGATGCTGGGATTGAAGCCTGATGGCTGAGGAGTGCTGGGTTTCCTTTTGGAATATTGAAAATATTCTAAAATAGATTGTGGTGATGAATGCACAGCTTTGTGAATATAATAAAAGCCATTGAATTATATGCTTTAAATGGTCAATTGCATAATATGTGAATTATACTCATTATAACTATTAAAAAAAACTTGGCATTCAAATTCTAGTAGCTAATGATGGCTTCAGTCTATAGAGTTAAAAAGTGAATCCAAAAATGAAAGTTTGTTTGTATATATTCAAATAACTTTGTCATTATTTCAAAGTTAAATTCTTCCCTTTTTTGACTCTAGGGCCAAATGTAAAGCACAAATTGCTTATTTGTATGTACATACTTGTCTTTTGAGATTCAGTACTCAATAGTTCTCTTACCCAGTGAAGTTTTAAAATTTACAGAATTGAAATTACTCAGATTTAATTTTCTAAATGTGTTTGTGTAAAGAAGAGACAAATAACAAAATCACAAATCATTGAAAACAGATGGTGAATTTTTCTGAAAAGTGACATGAAATTTACAGTTTTTATGTGATCATTCAGTTAAATCCATTTGTTTTTTTTTCCTCTGCTCCTTCTTCTCTTACTATCCATTCTTCTTCTGGTAGAAAGAGCTGGCCACCTAAGTACAAAGGGCTGGGTTGAGAGTCAGCGACAATAAAAAACTCAGTCGCTGGACCAGCCGAGTATGTTCTGAATTCTGGCCTCTTGAAAACAATAGCATTTTTGCATGACTAAGTATGCGCAGTTTGTTCCAAAACATTACCCAGGAAATCAGGTTGGTCTGTACCTGGACAGCCATCCTAAGCTTGGTCCTCCTGGTCGGTGAAGAAGGATCTGAATACTGAAGGTTTGTACAGACCAGAGTTTGGATCAGCTACAAATGGCCACTCCAGGCATGCACATACAAAAAAGTGGGGCCAGTCACGCCTTGTTTCCTATGACAACAGCACATCACATTTAGCAGGTCCTACATCTAAGGACCTAGGGCTTGTAGGCCTGGACGCATCAATGCATTTGCAAACTCTATAATCACCATTAGAATGTCATTTCCTCCAAAGCTTACAGGAAGCTGCCTATCCCTCACAGAGCACCTACAGACATGGGATGGACTTCAGTTTTAGAATTATGACTGATTAGAAAATATTTTCACTTTCTGGAATTTTTGAGCAGGGCAATCTCTCCACCCCTAGGCTGTTAAACTGTCCCCCTACCTCCACTGACAAGAATTGCATGAAAGTACCTTTTTACTTTTAAACACATTTGCAAAATATACAGAGAAGCTGAAAGAAGGATATTTTTTTAAAACCCTAAGATATACCCACTGTTAATACCTTGGTATATTAGTGCTTTCCAACAGGAAGAGAAAGTGAACCACAAATATGAACTATATATGTAATTTAGAAATTTCTAGTACCCACCCTAACACAAGTTAAAAGAAACAGGTGAAATGAATTTTAAGAGTATTTTAACTTGATGTACACAAAAGATCATTTCAACATATAATCAACATAAAAATTATATATATATATATATATTTAAAGCTATTTTTAAAAAAATGTTTTGAGAGAGAGAGCACAAGGGGGAGAGAGAGACAGAGGGAAAGAGAGAGAGAGAGAGAGAGAGAGAGAGAGAGAGAGAGAGAGAGAATCCCAGGCAGGCTCCATGCTCAGTATGGAGCCCGATGCAGGGCTTGATCCCATGACCCTGGGATCATGACCTAGCCAAAATCAAGAGTTGGATGCTAAACCGACTGAGCCACATAAAAGGTGGCTCATAAAAGTTATTAATGGAGTATTTTACATTCCTTCATACTATCTTTGAAACCCAGTGTGTATTTTACATATATTATACATCTCACCGCATTTCGAGTGCTCAGTAGCCACATGTAGCTAGTGTGTGTGTATGTGTGTGTGTGTGTGTGTGTGTGTGTGTGTGTGTGTGTGTTGTGAATCTTCACAAAAAATTTGGTTCTGATGCTGTAGGGAGCACCCAGGCTTTCTTATCAGCTTGCCCTAATGTGGGTATGGGTCAGGAGGTAAGAGGGAGGGGTGAGGCTTAAATCTGTCAGCTGTCCATCACCAAAAAAAAAAAAAAAAGGAGTTGGACACTCTCTGTATATGTATCCTTATTATCTATCTATCTATCTATCATCTATCTATCTATTTAAAATATATACAATACTCTTCCAGATGATGAAAGATACTTGAAACTACATGTTAAATTAAATGGGGGTGAGGAATTTGGAAGACACTAAAAGCAAGCTTAAGCCTTTGTAGTGCATATAGCTGTGTGCATATAGCAAAAGTAGACCAGTTCGGGGAAGAACACACAAATATATATATATATATATATATATATATATATATATATATATATATACACACATACATATATATATATTTCTGTGAATACAGAACTTGGCACTTGCTACTCCTTTTCCTGGAATGTTCTCTGCCCAGCACCCCCGCCCCCACCCCCTCTACCCCAGCTTCGGGGATTCTCTCTCACATCTTTCAGTTCTCTGTCACATTTGAACTCATCTACCTCATCTGAGGGGTCATCCCGTTCATTCTACCTAAATTAAATTAAAGGTTCCCTTGTCCCTTATTCTCTCTTCTCTTACGCTGCTTCATGTTTCTTTGAGGCAGCCACCACTTTAGGGATTTGTTACTTTGTTTGTGGTTTATCTCCCTCCATGAATCTGGAAGCTCGGTAGGGCAGGGGTTCAGGTCCGTTTTGTTCACTTAGACAAGAGGCTGGCGCACAGTAGGGTCTCTGGAAGTGGTTGTGGACCGAGTGCCTGATGGATTAGGAGAAGGAAATGAGGAGGGTAGCTGGAAAAGAGGAGCAAGAAGGCCCTACTGTTACTGCAATAGTGTTTTCATAAAAGACAAAGTCAGGATTTTTCTTTTTTAAGAAAAGCAATTTTGTTTTCAAGTGCCTAAAATAACGTTAGGCTAACTAAGGATTTCTGGAATGCTTTGGGATTGTTTTAATGAATAAATGGAAATTATATCTAATTAGCATTAATTTTTATGTGTAAATGGGTACATCCAAATTGTATAAAGCACTTCTCTTGAATAATTTAAACATCCTCTTTATCCCGCAAAGCATTTAGTGCATGCTTCCCTCAAAGATTCTATTAATGGGAACTAAAACCATGAAGTTTAAATGCAAAATAAGGAAGATTTTTTTTCATTTATGTAGGCATATAAGTAAATACCTCAGAACTGTGTAGACCCAAGAATCAGACCCAAGAAGGATCCTGGGAGAGTCAATACAATGACCTCTGATAACCTCAGATTTAGGGATGTTTTATTAAAAAGAATATAAGAAGGGAAAGCTTTCATTATAGTAGAATCCGAATTAATAGATGTAGAAAGAATGATGAAAATAGAAAATCGCCATCAGGCAAAGCTATTGTTGTGGCAAGTATCATCAGTGTATGCTAAAGTTAGTGGGTAAAAGTATGACGGGGATATTAACATACTCTGAGTATCTCTCCACCAGATACATTAATTCTAAAGGAAAAAAATAGAAGATATCCTGTGCGAAAACCTGGTAGACATCACCTAAGCCAAGTGATCAAGGTTGACATCACCAGCCCTGAGATACTTTGACTCTATGCACCTCCTGATGGGACCCACTGAGAACAGGAAGATGTCACTTGTGTGGGGTTCTTGACAAATATGCAGAACCCAAGTTTAATCATGAGGAAACATTAAGCAAATCCAAATTGAGGGACATTTTACAGAATAACTGATCACTGCTTTTCAAAAATGTCAAGATAACAAATGACTAAGAAAGACCCAAGAAACTATCTTCGATTTGAGGTGATTACAGGGACATGAAATTTAATGCAATGTTCATCCTGGATTGGATCCTGGGCCAAAAAAGGACATTGGTGGGACAATTGGCAAAAATGAGGTCTGTGCATTAGCTAATGGTATTGTATCAACATTCATTTTCTGATTTAGATACTACTAAGATTATGGATGATATTCATATTAGGGGAAGCTCAGTAATAGTTATAAGAGAGCTCTTTTACTATGTTTGCAATTTTTTCTATGTCTAAATGAATTCAAAACAAAAACTTAAAAACAAAGATAGATGTATTTACTTGGTAAACTACGCTGAACTGAGCATAGGAGTGATAACAGTAGTAATAATACTGTATATTATTATTATTATTACATAATATTGTATATACACTGTATATATTATTATACAATACTGTATATTAACCTACTGGTATAGGTTGGACTGTGTCCCTCCCCCAGTTCACACGTTGAAGTTCTAACACCCTCAGAGTATCACCTTACTTAGAAATAGGGTCATTGTAGATGTAATTGAGATGGGGTCATACTGAAGGAGGGTGGCCTCTTAATCCAGTGTCTTTACAAAAAGGGGAAGTTGGGACCCAGGCTGGCGCCCAGGGAGAATGCTAGGGGAAGATTAAGGCAGAGATTGGGGTAGTGCAGCAGAAGCCAAGGATCACCAAAGGTAGCCAGCATATCACAAGGAGCCAGGAGAGAGGCATAGATTCAACCTCACCGCTTGCATGCTGACAGCTTGATCTTGGACTTCCAGTCTCTAGAACTGTGAGACAATAAAAATCTGTTGTTTAAGCTGCCTGGTTTGTGGTACATTGTTAATTGGCCCTAGCAAACAAACACACTAGTTAACATGTATTGAGAATACACAATTTTCCAGGCTCTATTTTGAGCTCTTCACATGCATTATTTCATTTCATCTTCACTCTGCCCTTTGCAGGAACTGCTATTATTGCTTCCAATTGGTAGCCTGGAGAACTGATGCATATAGTGGTAAGGAACTACAGCTAGTACATGGCTGAGTAGGTGAAAACCTCTCCAGTGTGACGTGGGCATATTCCTAATGACTGCACATACTTTTTTTTTTTTTTTTTTTTACGTTTTTATTTATTTATTTTGAGAGAGAGAGAGAGAGCACAAGCTAGGGAGGGGCAGAGGGAGGGAGAGGCAGGATCCCAAGCAGGCTCTGCTCCATCAGCACAGAGCCTGATGTGAGGCTTGCACTCACAAACTGTGAGATCATGACCTGAGCCGACTGCGCCACTCAGGCACCCTTTGACTGCCCATACTTCTTACTGCTCCTGGTTTTTAATCCCAAAGGTTTCTTATGGGATGCAAAATGGTTGCCTTTGATTAGTTTCTTTCTATACCTCATATATAAATTCCAGAGATGAAAAATAGTAAAGTACACATGTGGATACCACCCGTTTTTCTACAATCACCCCAGCATGATTAAATCAAATGCTTATTTGGAAACCCTGAACATCCAACATCTTAGTCCTCCCAAGAAAGTTGCATTAGTCATCCAAGGAGAGATTCCATTTTGGAAGTGAGCAAATAATTTAAGTGAATACTGGAATTAAACTCATCAAATCATGGGGGACTGCATCCTAGGGCAATGGAACTACTTAGGAAAAGGGGAGAGTAAACATGTCTTCCATTTGATGACAAATAACCAGAGAGAATTGCCCACTGGGGTTCATTTGTTTGCCTTCTTGAGTCATTCCTTACTTAATTAACCTCTATTGAACACCACTGGGCTTCCTGGTACCAGCTCAGCCAGCATGACTTGAAGAAGACAGTCCCAGATTTTATTCAGGGTTGTTCCCAAGGCAAAAAGGTGGAAGTGAAAGCTTTTGAAGGCACATTCCCATTTCCCAATTCTTAACCCCTCTCCTCAAAGGCATTGTCTTCTGAATGACTGAAGGGAATTTTCTTGCATATAACAGTGATCCCCAGCTCTCTATCTCTAGCTCAAATTTCACACATGGGCTCTGAACCCATATATCCAAGGCTTATTGGATATTACCATTGGTTGTCCCATGTATATGTCCACTGATATAAGGGGAGCTCATCGTCTTTAGTCCCTCATCTTTGTTCCTTCCACACTCAACCCTGCTTCTCTCTCAGTGAATAAGGTGATCAAATCAGAAATCTCGAAGTTCTATGTAAGTAGGGCTATGTCTCTTTTTGCCTGTTTTTTAGGCAACATCCCGTGACTCCCTCAGTCCTTGGACCACGTACTGTGGAAGGTTCTAACAAAGGTGTATTGAATGAACGAATAAATGAATGGGCTTTATTCTTGATTCTTTTCTCTTACCACTCATGTCCAATGAATAGGTCCAGTCAATTCTCTCCTTCATTTCTTTCAAAGTAATCCTCCAATCTTCATCCCTACTAGCATTTTTCCTGCCCAATCTGTTACAATCTCTCACCTGGACCACTACTGTGACCTTTACCTTGCCTACTTGCCTTCTCTCCCTGTCTATTCTTCACATAGCAACTTGAACGATCCAGAAAAAATGAAAATCTGACTCCATCACTTTTCTGCTTTCAACCCTTCGATGACTTTCTGTTGCCATCACGGTGAAGCCCAAGCTTGACACTTGAGGACCCTCTTACTTTGGTTTACTTTAGTAGGATTTAGTTCCTACTTATTCCCTTATTCCCCATTCTTATTTCTTTTTTTTTTTTAACTTTTTTTTTTTTAACGTTTATTTATTTTTTTGAGACAGAGCATGAACAGGGGAGGGTCAGAGAGAGGGAGACACAGAATCTGAAACAGGCTCCAGGCTCTGAGCTGTCAGCACAGAGCCCGACGCGGGGCTCGAACTCACGGACTGCGAGATCATGACCTGAGCTGAAGTCGGCCGCTTAACCGACTGAGCCACCCAGGCGCCCCCCCATTCTTATTTCTTATCTTTTTATCTTACTCCTTTCCTTTTGTTCCTCACACTACGCTTCAGTTCAAAGGAGCTTTCTGGTTTCCAACATGTCTTTCTTTCAGATTTGTGCTCATGTTATTCCCTTTACCTGGTAATTCTTCTTAATTCGTAAAGTCACAGCATGTGATACATTCTAATTTGGGAACTGTTTTAGTTTTGACTGCTGCTGCAACAAATTACCATATATTTAGCTGCCTACAGCAATACCCATTTATTATCTTGCAGACCTAAAGGTCAGAGGTCCAGGTGGGCCTGGATGCGTTCTCTGCTTAGTGCTTCACCAAGGCAGGGCTGTGTTCCCTTCTGGAAACTCTGGGGAACAATCTGTTTCCAAACTCGTTCAGGTTCTTGCAGAATTCAGCTCTTTGTGGCTATAGGAATGAGGTCCACATTTCTCTGAAACGTTGCTCCTTCGTATTCAAGCCAGCAACAGCTTGAAGGTCAAATCCTTCCCATGCTTCATACATCTGTGACTTCTCCCTCTACCGTATTTTACTTTTAAGGGCTCATGTGATTACACTCGTTCCACCTGGATCATCTGGGATGATCTCATCATATTCACAAGTTCTGAGGACTAGGCATGGACATCTTGGGGGAGGGGTGTATAATTTTGCCGACCACAGATGCCCGCCTTCGAAGCTAGGTTCTGGGTCATCCTTTGCAGTCCTGTAGCATGCACTGTTAGTTGCCTAAACAGTAACCATTTCCCACTCAGCTCATTCCTTGCTGTCAGGGCCTGCCTCCCACTTTAGAGAGAGAAATTGTGAGGTTCTTGCTTTCCCGTCCTCCTGGTAGGTAAGGCATGAGCATATCTGCCAAGGGCTCTGGAAAGACTGTCTTCTCTGATTAAAAACAAACTTTAGGGGCGCCTGGGTGGTTCAGTTGTTTAAACGTCCAACTTTGGCTCAGGTCATGATCTCATGGTTCATGGATTCGAGCCTTGCATCAGGCTCTGCTGACAGTTCAGAGCCTGCTTCAGATTCTGTGTCTCCCTCTCTCTCTGCTCTTCTCCTGCTTGCACTCTGTCTCTCTCTCTCTCTCTCTCTCTCTCTCAAAAATAAATAAACATTAAAAAATTTTTTTAAAAACCCTCTAAATTTTAGAAGAGAACTGCCTTTCCAGTCCTCAGGCATGGTGACATGAGGATATGATGGCTGCAGCAGCCATCTTGAAGGGCAAATACCAGGACAAAAGCTTGCACACTGAAGCTAGTGGAGAAGAAAGTTGAAAAGAGTCTGAGTTCTTGATGATGTCATCAAATTGCCCAATTACATCCTGCCATACCTTACCTCCAGACTTCTTGTAGGTGCCCTCACAGCTCCTTATTGCTCAAGTCACTTGTTAATGGGGTCTCCCTTACCTGCAGCCTGAAGCATCCGTGAAGGCAAATCCCCATAGATAACTCCACAGTTTTCCTTACCTGTGCTAACACTCAACCACACTGTACTCTTATTGTCTGTGCTGTTGTCTTCAGCCCTCTTGAGGCTGTAAGATCTTGGAGGCACTATACCTGCCCACCTTGCTCATGTATTCTTCTCTGCACTTGTGGGCCTGGCACAGTAAACACCGAGTCATTATTTGCTGAATGAATGAATGAATGAATGAATGAAAGCCTTCCCTCCCCTTCAACTTCCTTTATTCCAAGCACCTACCACTCTCACCATGACCATCGTTGCCATGTGTGTTTGGGCAGGTTGTGTCCTGCACAAGGGTCCCTGGTGGAGGGGTCAAGAGGGAGCAGAAATCTAGCCTGCTCCCCACTCAGTAAGTCATGTACCCTGGTATGGGGCTGTGCCTACCCAGAAGAAGAGATACCTTTTTCTTATTTGCATCAAGGTGCTTTAGGGCTGGTAGCAGTGCTGTGGCAGCCCAAATTATGACTTCCTTTGTCTTGTAGGGTGCGTGTCCTTGCCGGTTCTTTTCTACTCTCCCTGGAGTAAAGCAGACGATGGTTAAGGTTTCAGACACCACATTCCAAGGAGCTGGGCAACTATTTTAAGAAGCTAATTAGTATGCAAGTGTTTGTGGGAACCCCTAGGTTTTCAGGTGCTGCTGCTCACTAGGGATAGGCTGGTCAGTTTAATAGCAATCTTCTGGGAATTATTACTTAACATGTCAGGAGCAGCCAAAACGGGAGTCAGGAGACTCAGGTTCAAGTTTGAGCCTTGGCAAGAATCAGGCTCTGGGTGTTTGGGCAAGGCACCAAACTTCTCTGGCCTTCAATTTCCTCATCTTATAAAATGAAAGGTTTTCAAACTGGGCTCTGAAGAATTTGGGGGTGTCGAGGTGGGGACCCAGGGCTATAGGGGTGAGTAGGGAGGGTGGCTGGGCTGAGTGGGTGGGAGGCTTCAGGCAGAGCAGTTCTGCTTTTGTCTGCTTTACATACAGGACTTTATAAAAAATTAATTTTTGATCATGCAGGAAATATGATAATGCATTCTTCTTGTAAAGAATTAGAGCATTGCTGATAAAACTAAAGTCCCTTTGGCCACCATCCTCCCAGGTGCCTGTGTATGGTGGGACTTCATTTAGGAATTCCACTTGAGCAAAGGGATTCTGGCTCAAACAAGTTGGGAGACCATTGGTCTGGTTAGCCTCTAAGGCACCCAAAAGTGCAAACAGAGGGATTTCAGAGAAAGGGGTCAACCATGGCTACAGAATGTTTCGTAAGGCAGAGCAGAGACCCGTGCAGTAGTTGCTGGCATGGAGTACCGCTCTGTATGCTGTGATCCGGGGGAGATGTCACTGCTGTGTGCTGGCAGGAGAGGGCTGGTGGGTGGGATGACACAGATTTCTGAGTCAGGACTGAAAGCTTATGTACATGTCCCAAACAGGCCCTCATCTACATGGGGAGGGAAGAAGAAGAGGAATTAGGACTGCTTCCCCTTTTGGGCTTGACTTTATGAAAACAGAAACTGCAACTGGCTTTGGAGGTATACTTGCTAGGTGCTGGGTGCCGTGGAACTGGTTTCCTTAAATTCTCACAACATCCCCAGGAGGTGATGGCACAGCCAGCATACTTGTTTTACAGGTGAGGAAACTGAGGCACAGAGAGATTAAGGAATTGCCCCAGGGCACAAAGCTGGTAAGTGGGGAGCAGGGATTTGAACCCAGGTCTTCTTGCTTCAGAGCCAGGCGCACACACACACTCTGTGCCTCGGATCCTCCCAGGCACCGGGGCCCCCACTCCACCAGTGTTTGGTGTGCGCATGTTGGATGATGGTGTGGGAAGGAAGAAGCCCACTGGACACTATGATTTGTCCCCTAACTTTCCCTCTCCTCCAAAGTGACCCCCCAGGGTCACTGACACAACACTCAGCTCTCTAGAACCCCCCATGCTGGGGTTAGCAATGGTCCTTTTGCAAAGAGCCAGGGAAGACCCCTGGTCAGCTGGGGCGATGGGCAGGGGAGAGGCGGTTTGTGCTCCTTTCGAAAGGAGGCAGGGGAGATTAGCGAGCATCTGCAGAGCCCTGAAGCGGGTCACACACTGGCCTGCACTAGGAGGAGGGGCTGCGCACGACCGCGGAGGCCGGCTGCCAGGACGCCCCGCGCCTCGGAACCCAGGCCTGCGTGAAGGTAAATGCAAATCCGCTCCGCCAAGCGCGCTTCCTGCAGGAGGAGGGTGTTCAGTATGCGCGCCTGGTTTCCTCTGCCCTCAGCTAGAATGCTGATTTTATTTTTGCATTTTATGAGCCTGAGAAAGGGAATTCATTTCCTTGGTTATAATATGGCCCTCTGGAGAAAGTCTTGTCCAAATACAGTCTGCTCGCAAATGCTGTGTTAGAAGAGGGGCCGTACTGAAATGAAGAGGAAAGAGATGATTAAAATCGGATTTATGGGCAAGGTGAATTGGCAGGTTTATGCCAAATTATTGCATCCAGGAAGGTTAAAGGGAATGAAAAGGATCTTCCCCGGAGCTGAAAACCTTTGTAAAAAGAAATATTTAGGGTGCTCATACCCTTACCCCAGCCTGGCTATATTTTAATATATGTATTCCCCATGTTTGCCCCTTTCAGACTGTCCAATCCCTAGAGGCAGGAATTGGGTTCGGTGCATCTTGGTACCCCCCAGATGGGGATGTTCTTACAATTGTATTTATAAGAAAGGGTTTCTGCCCTGAGGAGCTTGACTGATCTCTTCATTGGCTCATTAATGCATCCTTCATCCTGACCCACTTCTAAGAAACATCACGACCTCCTAACAACAATCTCTCCATTTCCCTACGCCCACAAAGACATAGCGGCCCGAATTATTCTTTTTTTAAGGTATCGGTAATATAATAAGAATATTAACAATCAGCTTTTATTGAGTACTTGTTATGGATCTGGTATTTTTATAAGCACTTTCTAAGTGTTATTCCATTAATCCTAACAACCACTCTGTGAAGTGGGTACTCTTATTATCCCATTCTACAGATGAGAAAAGTGAGGCTTGAAAAGGTGAAGTAACTTGCCCAAGATCACAGAGCTATTGGGTAGAAATGGCTACCATTTATTGAGTGCTTACTGTGGGCCAGGCACTGTGCTAACCCCATTAAACTGATCATCTCATTTTGTAGAGCTCTTAACCCTCAAGAGGTGACCTTCGGTGCTTAGAATTGCAAGCATTTCATCCTTTGGAGACTGGAAACAGTGAGAGAGCAAGGTCTTGTTTAGCCTTGTATCCAGAAAGTTGACGATGGTGCCAGGGACAGAGCAGTAACTGTTGAGTGAATGAAGGAACAGCAGAGGTGTCTCTCCCATGGAAGCTGCTTGCCATCCCCTCCCCGCCCCCCACCCCCGGTTCGTCCTGCTCAGGCTCCAGCTGCCCTTGGAACAAGCTTCCTGACCCTGGTTATCTCTCTTCAGGCAGACAGGGCATCACCAGGACCCCACTTGGCATCATTGGATGTGGCTCCAGGGTGTCCCTAGGGACATGCCAGCTGTGAGGGGCAGACCTGGTGTTCTGACCCATTTCCTCCCAGTAGTTGATGCCAGTAAATTGGACACCCAAAGATGGTTATAATGGTACATTTTATCTTATGTGTATTTTACCATGGTTAAAAAATACACACACATATGGGTCTATCTTTCTAATACAAGAAGTCTGGGGTAAGTGGTTAGAGGGGTTGGTTCAGCTTTTTGATTTTGCTTGAGTCCCAAAGTCTATGTAGCTTTACAGTCCCATCATGGTGGCTTCCATTCTGGTTGCAGGGTTTTCTCTGAGACTTCTTTAAAAAAAATTTTTTTTTTAAATGTTGATTTACATTTGAGAGAGAGAGTGATTTACACTCACACAGAGCGCGAGTGGCGGAGGGACAGAGAGACGAGACAGAATCTGAAGCAGGCTCCAGACGTGGGCCTGAACTCATGAGCCATGAGATCATGATCCGAGCCAAAGTCAGATGCTCAACTAACTGAGCCACCCAGGTGCCCCATTCTCTGAAACTTCTTAAATGCCATCTGCTCAAGAGAGGAAGGAGGGCAAGAGTGATTGGCTATGGTTCTCTTTTCTCAGGAGAACACAGGCAGAATTTTCTCATATCTCATGAGCTGGAACAAGGTCTCATGGCTTTGCTGGGCAGCCAGGGTGACTAGAAAAGTGTCCCAATCTTTGGGGCTCTTAGCTTCCCAATCTTAGAGCTCAGGAAGGTCACTGGGAGGGAAAGAAGTTGAGAGTGACTACTGATGGGACAAGCAGCAGGTTGTGTCCAGTGTTCTGCTGAAGGTCACATGGTCATGTAGCAGGGCTGACCAGGCCCAGGGCCCAGTCTCCTGGTTCCCGGTCCTGAGCTCTTTAGGTAGAACATTTGATATGTTTGTAGCGGCTAGATTCCCCATAAAAAAGGATTGTCCTGGAGAATGTCCTTCCAATATAAAAACTCTTCATTGAAATTCAACTTAATTGGATGCTAAGAGGTCATGTCAGGAAAGCACTGGGCATGCTGGGAGAGGGAACATCTGAGCTCTGCCCCAGGCTGGCCGGAAGTTTTGGGAAAGGTCTCCTGGTGTCTGTACATATAAGTATGATTAATTATGTTTTCTTGGTTAGTGTTGTTCATTAAATGCCCATTAAGTGTTTTGGTATCTCTAGATGAAAGACCCTGTAGGAGGACAAATAGTTATTAACCAACCACGTGCTATCCAGTATGCGCTCGTAATTCAAGATGATAGGTTTCAAATGTTGGCTGAGAATGATAGAATCTTTCCACCATTCCTCCAGGTCAGAAGCAGAGTAGAATAAGTGCTCCAGGAGACACTTAAAATAAGGACACTTAAAGCATCCCTATTATAATTACCTTGCCATTGCAAGGAAGCCCAGATATGTACATTTGGCTATTGAAGGTAGTAGAGACTGTACTCCTTCTCTCTGATCCCACCACTTGCTCTTTCCATGGGAGGCACCAAAGAGAAACTGGTAGGCTCTGCCCTTTCTTTGACTTCCCCTTCTCTATTGAGCCTTCCTGGGTGACTCTAGGTTACACTGATTCTTCTCCTTTGTTCTTACCCCAGGGCACCATATATACTGAACATTTTAGCATTTAGTGCTATTGAAGTTAACTTTTCATCGCTGCCTTCTAAGCTGTGCCAGGAATGGGCACTGTTTGGGGAAGGCAACCCAAGGTTGCCTGGATCTCCTCAACCCAAGGTTTTAGCACACATCCAGACATGTGACAAATCCTCTGCAAACACCGGGTCTGGACCTATGGGCTGGGATGCTCATGACTCTACCAGGTTGGTGCTTTATTTCATGACAGTTTGGGAGCAAGTAGAGTTGATTCCGGGATAGAAGGCGAAAGAAGCAAGAACATCCAACCCCTGAAGAGGGCATAATGCAGTTCAGTGCCCTTGCAGAGTTCCCCGTGGTCAGACCGCAGGGACATTCCCTGAGCTCAGCAAGACACTGACTTTGGGAGTCCTATAAAGGGAAAGGGCAACTCTGCAAAACTGGAAGTGAAATTGCTTCAAAGAAGGGCAATTCTTAAATGGCAGGGGAAAAGTAATGCAATCCTGGTAAATGCGGGAACAGGATACTTGAGTCAGCTGAGAAAGCCCAAAATATTATTGCAAAGAAGAATTATATTTTTATTAGTTCACTGTCAGAAATAAGTAAACAGAAAACAAATGAAATCACTTTACAGAAAGCACATTCATTACTTAAAAGTAGCACCTTAGTGATTGGCACTGTCCGGTCATATCCACCAGTCAGGTTCACTCATGCTGATGAGTAAGCAATTCTTGATTGTTTTCTTTGCAACTCTGTGTTTTCTTGCATGGCTATTAAAAAGCAGCTGGCAATTTTGACAATTTTGTTTGCTTGGCCGTACTATACTTGTTCTCCCTCTTGGATCCTAAGACCTTTTTACTTTCCAGACACTTCCAATGTCTCTGGGTCACTCTCCGATGTCTTACAGATAGATGGAGGTGGGGACTGCCAGGGTAGCTGAAGCTGAATTTCAATTTCAGTTATTTTTTTAGTCCTTTCTAAATTCAGGCATCCAACCGCCTCCCCCCCCAAAAAAACCCACCACCAACAACAAAAATAAAACAACCGAACTTGCTTAGAAGTGCAGGTGGTCCTGAATTGCTTTAGCAACACCACCTCAAGGAAATCTTCACGGACACAGGAACTAACATCTCGGTCACCAGAACCTTTTCAAATGGATTCATGTCTCCGTGCTTCTGTTTAACTGTTTCTGTGTTCCCATCCATCACAAACATATTATTGGTGCTGGCATCAGAATACTGTGTTCTCACTGGTTGTCATAAAACTGATGCACTTGTAGTCTTGTTTGAAAAGTTGTCAGTATAAATAACACATAAATTCACATTTTGCATAATAGGGCCTATTCCTTACAGATCAGGTCCTGAGAGTATGAAACATACAATACATCTTGACACAGAAGTGTTCAATAACAATAAATTAATAAATACATAAATTACTTAAATATTTAAATAGCATTAAGGTCGGTGGCAACCTGCTAGCTAGAAAATCTATAAATAAAGTAGCTAATTGCTTCAGTGGGCATTTGGCATTTCAATGTAAAACTACTACAAAAACATTATAATGATCCTTTGCAAAAAGCAAATTAGGTAGAAAATAACTTTTGGGGCCTATTCCATTGTCTCTTTAAAAACTTCTGCATAATATCTTCCACTTTTCCTCCAAGGTTTCATCCTGGGATTGGAACCTGAAAAAGAATGCCAACAGTCTATGTGAATTAGAAATGTGGCAGCAAACCCTTCTTATTTCGCACAACATATTATTGGGGCAATGAGGTTTTAGGGATTCCATGTTAGAAGGGCCCAGCCTGCCCGTATGTGGTCTAGGATATGGCTGCTTTCAGTGTCCCCCCAGGATGCCTAGGAGAAGGTTCTAAGTCCTGAAAAGAGCTTGCAAGCCCCCAGGGTGCCTAGGAGAAGGTTCTAAGTCCTGAAAACAGCTTGCAAGCCATTTTTGCTCTGACCCTTAGAGCAACAGGACCTATGTATGTTTTCTTTACTGCAGTATCTCTGTACCCAGCACAGTGCCTGGAACAGTATGGGCATCAAATAAATATCTGTTAATGAACAAATGTATGTTTCTGACTCTAGTGACTATGTGCCGGACACCCTGTCTCCCCTTTCTTCTCCTGCACTGCTCCCCACCGAAGCCCTGCACCTGGGTCCACTGAGTGTTCAGGTACGGGCTGGGCTTTGTGGGCCTGCTCACCTAACTGCAGGACACGGATGCCCAGTTGCTCCAGGATGAGCTATAGTAGCGGTCTCTGGCTTGCACGCGGATCTTGGCATCCTTGTGGCACACGACCTTGGCTGAGGTCTTGTCCACGGAGAGTCTATCTTTCTGCAAAGCAGAGGGATGTCTTTGGCAATGCAGTCACAAGATGGGCTGGGCCTATTTTTGCAATGCTTGGTCTCTCAAAACAAGTACACCTGGGTTTAAGGGCTCCACAGTTGCAATAAACAGTGGAGTTGTATAGAACTTGCGCCACCTACTGATAGAAGCTCTAAACACATTTTCTACCTCAGCCCAGAGGGAGGAATGGTTCCGTCCAGCTCACATCTTTCTAGCACAGCTACCTTGCCTGAAGGCCCAATGCACACTCAGTCTGTACTGGGCGATGGTGGGACTAGGGCAGATTTGCTATAGCTGCCCCCTGGATATTCCTAAATAGTATATCCTGATCCTTTTATCAAAAAACGTGCTGAAATCCAGGCATTGTTTACTTTTATTTGTGTAATCACAGGAAAATGCTTTAGGCTCTGTGTCTGAGTTTCGTCATTTATAAAAGAGGGATAATAATCATTCCTACCTCAAGACGTGTAAAAGTTAAAGGTAATCATCATGTAAAACTCTTAGTGAAGTCTTTCATCAGGTAGAAAGTATTCAGTAGATATTATCTATTAATGATATAAATCTTATGTCGGGAAGATACATATGAAGTTTTTAAATAATATTTAGGTAAAATTCACCAGAATAGCCCTTCCCTCCTACAAAACATAATGCTCAGGGAGTGACTGAATGACTGAATTCCTTCTAAATGCTAAATACTATCCTGAATAAGGCCTTTATCCAGTGATTTCTAAAACCGGGGTCGAAGCAGTGTTGGGCTTTATAAAAGTGCATCTTGGACCTGGGAATTATGAGGCCAAGGCAAGAAGTTTGAAAGCCATTGTCATAGCCTGTGTGAACACTAACATTCTGTTCAATAAGATAATTTCACCATCTGTGGAACAGCTGGGAATTATCCATTTTGGGTGAGACATAGCATGAATGTTGTATCATTCACTACACTTGCTAAATTCAAGCAATAATTTTAGGCGCCTTGAGCCCAGATTTCCTATATGGGGATCAATTCTGAGTGCAAGAATTAATGACGAACCATACTGGAGGCAATAGTAGCGTGGTTCGGTGCAGGCCATTTGCGTCCCCTAGACTGAATCCCGTGGTTCTGATCCTTCCTCTTTCCTAGCTGAGTAACTTTGAGCAAGTCATTTAACCTCTCTGAGCTTCCATGACTCCACGAGTGAAGTGGTGATAATACTGCCTGGCTTTGCAGGGTTACCTTAAGGATTCAGTGAGATATGCATGTGAAACCCTCAGCGCAGTCTCAGGCACTTAGAAAGTGCTAGATAAACGTTAGTTACTGGTATCCTCATCCCCTGGATGTGCATAAAACTGAGTACATGGAGCCTGGATCACATCTTACCTTTTCTCTGTTGTTCTTGCCCTGGACCTGTACGCCAAATGTTAAGGAGAAGTAGGAATGTGGGGTGCTCCAGGTGTCAGGGTATTCCCAGCTCACTTCCACATGCCGAGAATTTTTTAATGGCTTCAGTTGCAGGTTCTTGGGCGGGTCCGGTTTGACTGTGGAAGAATCCCAAGAAACACCCTTTATTTTCCTAATGGGGCTCTTTGGTGTATGGTGTATGGTGTTTGGCTTCTGAACCGACTTTCACCTTTGACCAGTTGTGAGTCCATAGGTAGTTACTTCACTTCTCTGGGCACCTGTTGGCAGACATGAGGCACCCCTGCTGCTGGTGCCTGTGGAAGGCGGCCACAGCCTCTGTGGCTGACCCCTAGAGAGGCTCAGAATCCTCACCACTGCACAATCAGATGAGCCATAGCAGTGGAACCACCTCTGCATAGTGCTCAGAAGAAATTTTGTAGAGACAAGACTCATATCTGGGCTACGTGGTGAAGGACCACCCTCTCTGTGGTCAATATGCCTCTTTGCACTGAACTTGGAGCTGAGTGGAGCCCCTTGCTGGGGATGAGATGAGAGAATTTCCACTTAGTGCTCTTTCTGTTGTCTTTTCATGGCTGCTGGCACTGACTCGTCTTGCAGCAGTTATCAAATTGTCTCTATGCTCATTCATTCATTCAATAAATGATGACTGAGCACCCGTCACGTGCCAGTCACTAACTAGACTGTGCACAGAGGATACAGTAGCGAGTATCACGGAAGACTCTAGACCCTTGTCTAGACAAGGGCAGAGGAGACATTCTATGGGGTGTCCAAATCCCAAAGACCATGGTTCCTGGTAGATGCTTTTCAAATATTCTTCTATTATTAACATAACTGACATTTTTCTTTTTTCCTGTAGAACTCAGCTAAATGTCACCTCTGAGAGACCTTCCCTGGCCATCCTATGTAAATGCAAACCTTTCCCTACCCGCCAAGGGCAGTCTCTCCACAAAAGCTAGAGTGAGTTCTGTGGTTTTATACATTTTACTTCATGATGAAAATTCAGTGGATAAATGGCAAAGGAAATGAAAAATGGCAAAATCTCCATCTGCAAATTAAAAAAAATCGATGTCCATTTCGGAGGGTCTTATATTCCAATAAAGAAGACTCTTTTCCAATGCTGGAGAAAGATTGGTTGGGAATAACCACAATTAGTATGGAAGCCTGGTATGGTATGGTATGCTTGAGGGGCTCCTCCTAGGTTCCCTGTGGAAGCTTCCTGGACAGCAGAATAGCAGAATACAAGTATAGCCAAGAGTCTACTTATTCTTTCCTTTTTAAATGTATATTTATTTATTTTGTGTGTGTGTGTGTGTGTGTGTGTGTGAGAGAGAGAGAGAGAGAGAGAGAGGAGAGAGAAAGGAGAGAGAGAATCCCAAGCAGGCTCCACACTGTCAGCAGGGAGCCAGATGCAGGGCTCGAACTCATGAACTGTGAGATCATGACCTGAGCCGAAATCAATAGTCGGTTGCTTAACTGACTGAGCCACCCAGGTGCCCCAAGAGCCTACTTTTTTCTAGTGGGGCGGGACTGGGTCTGAATTGTTATCTGTGAGATCTGGGGCAACTTATTTAACCTGTGTAAGACTCAATTTTCTCTTCCTTAAAATGCAGACAATAGTATCTACATTGTACGCTTTGGGGGGGGGTTAGAATAAAAGAGATAATGCATGTAAACCCCTTACCTCAGTGCATGGGGCATTGTGCACATGTGACAAATGGCATTTATCCTTAGTAAGTACGTATAATCAAGCAAACTCACTGATGTCCCTGATGAAGAAGCTGCTGGTGTAGTTTTCGTACTTGAGCTTGTGAATAGCGTCCACCACGACTTCAATGGGTAGGCTCTCCTCGGCAGCCGGGCAGGCACTGCCCTCCTGACACTCCACTGTGTACTTCTTATAATCCTTGTTGTCCACTCTGACCTTCTCTGCTGAGAGTGTCGCTGCTCCACAAGTCACCCCTTGGGGGTCAGAGGAGCTGAAGTCAAAGACAGACATTACCCTGTGTCACACAATTGTGGATGAGTTTCTAGGGGCTGGAGCCAGGCAGCTGTTTGAGGACACAATTTCTCCAACTGGTTTGATTTCTCCTAAGGGGGTAAGAATCTGCCCTCCCCATGAGAACAAGCTTTGCTTCAAGAGGTGGTACAAATATTTAGAGACAGCTCTGCATTTACATGCCTCTGGCCTAAACGAATCCAGAAATTTCTAGATCCAGAGCCCTGGGTTAAATCTCCTTATTAGAATTTTAAATTCGTTTTTCTCATTCTAATTACACAATCAACACATGCTAATGATAAAAAATTAAAAAAATAAAAATGTGTATAAATGAAATGTGTGTGCCTCTTTCAACCCTAATCTCACTCCCCAAATAGAAATACTATTCATAGCTTGTTGTGTCCCTCCAGACCTTAGTCTATGAATATTCAGACCAATCATATATCCACATGTATATATATACATTCACACATATTTTGTCTATATACACAGACAATGCTTTTATTTTCCATTAAATAGGATCCTATTATACATATATATATATGTGGTTTGTAACCATCTCTTCCCCCTCGGAACATATGGAGAGCGCTCCATGACAGACCACACAGATTGGGTTATCCATTCTGATGAATGCACGTTAAGCTGGGGGATAATGTACCACACTTTATTTAGCTTTTCCCCTGCTGATTACCAAAAACATTACAATGAACACTGGCTTCCATGTCTCTGTGCCCTTGTATAAGCATCCTTTTAGTATGGATTTTCATCTTAAAGATGGAAAAGGAAGACTCCAGAGGTTAATTTGCTCAGTTAATCACCTGGGGTTTGCTCTGTTACCTTGCCTTGTTCAGGAACCTAGATGGTGAGTGAGGGAAGTCACACAGACCGGCTAACATAGGTTCGGTATCCATGGAAACTGGTTTCTTAGGGGAAGTCCAAGTGTATTGGACAAACAACGAACTTCAGATTAGTGACATCAGCAGAGGGAAAAGGAGTTGAAATGGCCCTGAGAAAATTTCTGGAGGCCTCAGAGTTTTGGAGTCGGCTTCAGGGCTTTCAAGATCTGTGTCCGAGAGCTTTTGTTTCTCTTTCCATCTCAGGGTGCAATTTTGGCAAGTTATTTGTAGCTTCGATTTCCCCTTTTATGCCTCTCCATGGTGCCGTGAGCCTTAATGAAGCATTGCCAGGCAATCTGGATGAGTGGGTTCAAACACAGCAGAGGCTATTCTCAGGCCCCAATAATGTCCTGTTCTAACCTACACATTTGTTCAGGTGATTAGCTTAAATCTCCATGTTCTTTTCCCAATTTAGGCAAGAGGGGGTGTTGAAAAAAAATACAGGTTTGACTGTGTTTTCTCACTTATCATTAACTGATAGGCCATTGCTAGGTTGCCCTTATTTTCTTAATGAAATAGTTGTCACAAAATGCTAAGAGATCAGAGTGGTTTCACTTACCCTCTGCTGCTTTTGACAGTGAATTTCAAATCGGTACTGATTGCCGTCAGCCACCAGCAGGTGAAACGTCCAGAATAATTCTTTGCCTCACATTTTAGAAAGATCTTATTTTTGGATTCTGGATTTGAAAAGAACAAAAATTCAATATTTAGAAGTTTTCTTTCAGGTAGATCTTAATTGTGATGAACCACAGGCCACCAAGTGGTACAGGAATGAAGATCTTCCATTTATTTCCTTGGAAAATGATGTGCTTCCCTGACAGGCAGTTCAGCGAGGACTGGGAATGTGTCAGTAGGATGCTGATTCTGCAGAGTATACTTTGCACCTGATATATCAGAGGGAGGGATTAAATTTGGCAAGGCTGCCATCCCAGAGCTGAGTTATGAACTATACACATTGGTTAATTTCCATTAACCATTTAAAAAGAACTTCAGGAAAACCAACCAGATTCACCACGAAAATCTCTGAACATGAGATTTGGATGGTTGATTACTCAAAGTGTCTAAGAAAGCAAAGAAAAACAGGTGCTGGGTGGTTTCAGCAAGGGATTTACATTAAATTTTTTTTTTTAATTTTTTATGGGGCAAAAGAGAAAACACCATATGAGGGAATGGGATTACCTTTCTGTTCCCTTAAGATATCAGTGGACCAAATTCCATCTTCCTTTTTGTGTATCAGGAGGAACGAATGGCTCAGAACCTCGCCTCCTTTATGACAGGTATACTGGCCAGCATCTGCAAATTCTTTGACTTGGATGGTCAGAGTTTTACCAGAGCCTAGGACTTCACTGCTCTGGTCAGAGGTCCAGGTGATGTCATCTTCTTCAGGAGTATTGCAGGTGAGGACCACCATTTCTCCGGGGGCATCAGGGTGCCAGTCCAACTCTACAACATAAACTGGAGAGCACAGGGAGTGGAGAACAGGACTGTGAACAACGTGAACTTGGGACTGGGTTTTATGAACCACCTGTGCATTTGCACTGCAGAAAAGCACAGCCTTGCTTGTAACAGCAAATACTTGCTGAGATGATCTCAGGTCACTGGGCCCTACTTGGGCTCCAGGTCGTGAAGAGACAACAAAGAGTAGTTTGTTTGTTTAATTTTTATTTATTTTGAGAGAGAGAGAGAGAGAGAGAGAGAGAGAGAGAGAGAGAGAATGAATGGGGGAGGGACAGAGAGAGACAGAGAGAGACAGAGATTGAATCCTAAGCCTGCCAGTGCAGAGCCCAATGCGGGGCTCGAACTCACCAACTGTGAAATCATGACCTGAACTGAAATCATGAGTCGGACCCTTAACCAACTGAGCCACCCAGGCGCCCTAAGACAAGCAAAGAGTTTTACAGCTGCCATCCACTCATTAACTGACGGGCTGTCTTCAATAATTAACTTCTGATTAGCTGGCAGATGGAGAAGGCCTTGATACACCAAAAATGCAAAGAGCACAAAACTCTTTACCAAAGACCTGGTGGAGATAAGAACCTTCCAGCACAACTTTGGTTTCATAGGGAATAAGGCAGGGCACAGAAATGTCAAGAAAGACTGACCAGCACTGAAATCCTGTCCCCACGAATTGGCTAAGGGATTTGGAATGAGGTACTTAATCACCATGAGCCTCAGTTTCCTCAACAGTGAAATGACAATAATAACATCTATGTCGTAGGTTTGGCTATGAGGATTAAATAAAAAACAAACATATAAAGCACTTAGCACTGTGCCTACCACAGTAAACTCAGTGTTTGTTATTGTTATTCAGAGATCAAAGGGTCAGATGACTGCACAGAGAAACTGTCCTACAATTTTCCAAGGGCATTTAAGGATTTAGTCCCTACTGTGCAAAACTCACCAACAGAGATTTTCATTCCACTTTTAAAAACAATTTTACACCCTTATGAAGCAGTTCAGTAGATCCTGGTCTTCCCATTTCATACCGAAACCAACAGGCCAAGCAAGGTTACATCAAGTAGGAACACAAGAGCTGTAGCTCAGGCCTTCTATCTCGTTGACTTTGCACTGGATCTCAAATACGAGTATCCAAACTCACACCTGAGGAATGGCTTACTAGAGTATTTCAATGAGTGTGCCACATCACAGCTTCATTCATTCACTCATGCATCACTTATTCATTAACTAGAATCATTCAATGCACTGGTTCCCCAAACCTGATCATTCAGCCACCATTATCAGCAGCAGCACCGAGGAAACTGATAGATATCCAAATTCAGAGTTACCAAACCAGCCACTTTGGGATGGGCCTGGTGGTCTGTTATGCTCTCCCTATGATTTTGATGCCCTCTCTAATTGGAGAGCCACACAGGTGAAGAGCCTGGATTTTGGAGTCACATAGGTCTGAGTTTAGATTCAGCTCTGTATCTTATACTTGCCTGTGGCCTCAGGCGAGACATTCAATTACTCTAAGCTTGGGTGTCATCGTTTTTAAAATGAGCAAAATATTAGTGCTTGCTCCAGCAGGTTGAGACATGGATTATATAAGCCAATTCATACAACAGCTTAACGTAGTGCCCTTAAATGCTCTATAAATGGTGACTTTTATGGTTGGCGTCCAAATGTAAAGCATTGTGGGATATAAAGTTCTCACTTTAGATCCGAGGGATTTTTAACTACTGAATCGGTAACAAAACAAGAGGTAAACGGTATTTGGGACCCAACTCTTTGGAAATGATTACCTACGCTGAAATAAAACCGTGTCTCACCTTCGGCTTTCTCTAGTTTTTCTTTGTTCTGCTGGAAATTGAACCACAGCAAGGCTATTTTTCTGTCACAGCTAAAACTCAGAAGGCCTAGAAGACCCTTACCCAAGAACAGGGGAAAACAACCACAAAGGGGAGCCTGATGAAGAGCATCTGGAACCTTGTGCCTGGCTTTATCATCTCATCTGGTCTCCAAAGTCCTATGCCCTCTGTTTCTCACATGGACTTCCTGGAATTTCTGTGGTTTACCAAATTAGAAGTAACTTAAGGGTTTACTACGTGAGGGCCAAGTTTCCTGAGCTCACTAACTATACGAGGATTGATAGGAATCTGACATAATCATCTAGCTCAGGCTTTTGCCTTTCTTCAAGGCAGGGTCTAAAACTCAAACCCTCCTCAGGCGGAGAGGAGATGACTGAATTCTTGTCTTCCCAAAAAGATTAAGAATAGAAGAATAGTCCCACATTCCTTTCGGGTACCCATTTTCCAGTGTGGTACTTTCCTGACTATCGAAAGATTATTTCTGGTCATCAGCAGAAATGTCTTCACTTGTAACTTATGCCTATTTCCTCCTATTCTCCAAGCACATAGGAAACCATTGCTCTATGTCCTTCTTGTAAGACCTTCTTCAAATACTTAAATGCACAGGCTTTGAAGTGAGACAGAATTGGAATCAAGTCCCTGTACTATCCTTACCAAGTATGTGAAATTGGGGAAGTTGCTTAATCTCTGTAGCCTCTATTTTCAACATCTCTAAAATGGGGTACAGACAGTCCCTATTTTATATGGATGTTGTGAGAATTAAACGAGAAACATTTGAGGTCTTTCAGGAACAACTAACAATCAGTTAATACATTACTTTGTGTGAGATAATAAAAGGATATAGTGAATTTCACTAACACCTATTCTATTATTCTAGTAATTTTTATTGGTCATTGGGATTATACACAGGTTCTTTTGAATCATCATTGCCATCACTTTAAACAACCAAAACAATAGCAGCTAACATTGACTGTCACTGGACATCTGTTGTGCTGTTCCCTGAATTCACTGACACATTTAATCATCTGCATAGTAGACAACTCTTTGTGATCCCCAGGTCACAGTCGAGGAAACTCAGGCTTGGAGGTGACCCAGCTCAAGGTCACCTACCTGATAAGTGGCAGAATCAGCCTTTGAGCCCAAGTCAATGTGAGTCTAGTCAAGTGCATAGTCAGAGGTTAGTACTCTTGGTGCCAGCAGAGGGGGTGATATTGTGTGATGGAGCGGGGATGAGAGAACAGAGTTCTTATACTTTTCAAATCCTTCACTTTGGAATTTTAATTGAACGATACAGCCAGTTTTTAGTAATACTGGCAAAATCCATATATCTTTTCCCATCAGAGTCCACACAAAGCTCCTACTGTGGCATTTAATGTGAAGGCCAAACAACACAGACACCCTCAAAGGTGAAGGAAGGACAGACGGCCCCACACATTCCCAGGGATGGCACTCACTAGGAGGCCCCAAGGCTTGGTTTCCCCTTCTAGTCTGAGGTCCCCACACCGCCTGCCTGACAGTCCTGGCTTGGAATTCAGGGTCTCCCCAGAGAAGGAGAGGCTGGTTACCGTTTTTCTCCAGTTCCCATATGGCCATGAGGGGAGGTGCCAGCAAAACCAGGGAAAACCAGGCGATGACCAGCTGCTGAGGATGCATCTGCAGGAGGCGGAGAAACAGAGGAGAAGAAGGAGAAAGAGAGAGAAGAGGAGGGAAAAGAGAAGAGACAATGTCAGCAGTTACTCAGTCATTTTGGAAACCATATTCATTCAATGTACCTTGGTTTTAATCTTGATTTGTCTCGTCAGATTCATACCACGCGAATTGCAGGAACCCTGTGCCAGTCTCTGAGTAAGAACATCTCCAAAGAGAGAACCACAGACTATCTGGAGCTGAAGGAGAACTGAGGCCAGCCATCTGATAGAATACTCTTTTTTTTTTTTTTTAAATATTTATTATTTGAGAGAGAGAGAGACAGAGACAGAGAGGAAGCAGCGGAGGGGCAGAGAGAGGGGGAGACACAGAATTGGAGGCTCTGAGCTGCCAGCACAGAGCCCAACGTGGGGCTCGAACCCACAGACCACGAGATCGTGACCTGAGCTGAAGTCGGCCGCCCAACCAACTGAGCCACCCAGGCGTCCCAGAATCTTCTCATTTTTAAGCTGAGAAACCTAAGGTGCAGAGAAGGAACATGACTTGTCTGGATCAACATTCAACCGTTATTTACTTACTATGTACTTACTATGTAAAGGGCATAGAGATAGAGTGGTTAGGAGAGAAAAAAAAAAAAAAAAGGATTTTGGGCCTGGGTCCTGTCTTCTAGGAGCAAATACTGTCATTCAACAAATATTTATGATCCAAGTTATGGCAGCCACCTGGCAGCCAGGTTTAGTTTCTCTCCTCGTTTAGATTGTAACTGCTCCAAACTCAAAGGTTACTTCCTCTCACATAATGAAACAAGTGATTCTCAGACTTGAGCACACATCAGAGTAACCTGGAAGCCTTGCTAAAACACAGATGGCTGAGTTCCACCTACAGAGTGTCTGATTCAGCAGGTAGGGGTGAAGGGGGATGGAAGGAGGAGAGGGACCTCAGAATCTGCATTTCTTAAAAGTTTCCTGGTGCAGCTGATGTTGCTGGTCCAGGGATCACACTTTGAGAACTACTGGGTTAACCCATGTTTAGCGTCCACAGCTCTGAAAACCAAGATGTTCTTTGGAAGAAGGCCATGAAATGTTGATATATCCACTCTGAAAAGTGAAATGTATAATTTTGTGCTAAGTATCAGCTACCATCTTAGAGTAAAACTCAATCTAGATTGGGATCCAGGGTTTATGCAAATCTTCAGGACGTGAAGATTGTACCCTACTTCTGAATTAGGTAGAGATGGTGATTATTGAATTTCATTCTGAAACACCTCCATCCATCTCAGAGAGCACCAATGTTCTGTAGGAACATGTTTTCAGAAACCACTGAATAAATCATACAAATAATAAGACCCAATATTTTTGGTCAGGGGGCACCTGGGTGGCTCAGTCGGTTAAGCGTCCGACTTTGGCTCAGGTCATGATCTCATGGTTCATGGGTTCCAGCCTTTTATCAGGCTCTGTGCTGACAGCTCAGAGCCTGGAGCCTGCTTCAGATTCTGTGTCTCCCTCTCTCTGCCTTTCCCCTGCTTGTGCTCTCTCTCTCTCTCTCAAAAATAAATAAAACATTAAAAAATTTTCAGCCAGATACCTTAAAAATGAACATCTTTTGGCTGGGGTGACTGAATATTGACAAATCACAGCTTTGTTACAATTGCTGCTAATCCTAGGAGAACCTTGCCATGTGCTTTATTCAATCAGATTACAAAGGTTGAGAGTGGCAGATATGGGACTAGAAGTCAGGCCTTCCTGTACTGTCAGCACTTTGTCACTGCAGCATGGAGCTTTCACAGACATGCCCATTAATCATGTCCAAGTTATGACTGTAACAATGTACTAGTTGCCACAGGGTATCAGTTAGTACATTCACAGGCTTGGAGTCCAGCAGACGGGCTTGAATTCTGCTTCCTCCACTTATAGTTGTGTGATGTTGCCCAAATTATCTCTGAGCCTCAGTCTCCTCGTCTATAAAATGGACATTATACCCATTTCAGAGGGTTGTTGACAGAATGCAATGAGATGACATATCATATTATAGAAGGCAGCCAATAACATGTTAGCTTGTACTTAGGTGAAGAGATAAAGGAAAAATGCGATATGTCTGTTTTGTATACAACAGCGGACAAAACCTTCCTGCTGGTTGTAGGGAAATGCCCTAGAGGTATTGTAATTACATAGGCCTGTAAAGCCCAGATGCCGGCACTCTGGGCAGGGAAATAACAGAGATTCCTGGCATCTCCTGGTGATTCTTTTGCACTATCTTAATGCTGGGATTTTCCCTTTGGCTATATGCCTGGCACTTCCTCTTGGGGCCTTAGATGTGTTTGAGAATTTCAGGTGAACTGCACTTCACGATCAAGGGAGCCTTGGTGATGATTCTAAGAAACAACTTGCATTTTAGTATCACCTACATTTTAAACCATGGAACACTGGCTGGATGGGGTGCGGGGGTGCGCGGGCGCCCCCCCGGGGGAAGTGGTGGTGGGTCACTCTCTTAATCCAACCCAGGGAAATCCAAAAAGGGGGCAGCATGTATTTGCCCTGTTGTTCTCCAGATCAGCTGATATCAGAGAGCTATATTCCACAGCCCACATTTCCTTGGCATGTTACATTTGAGAGTCTTGAGGATTAAACATTTTTTTCCATGTAATTTTGTAGGTTTTCTAAATTCTTGAAATCTTTGTGTAAGGAACACAGGGACCCCAGGTCCTGTGGTATGGTTATGCTCCCTAAAGCTGGTGCCAACATGGGCATGCCCAGGACACTTGGGTGGGCATCTCGTTTGCAAGCTTTATTTTGTTACCTTTTAATTTAGAAAGAATTATTATTGGGTGCCTGGGTGGCTCAGTCGGTTAAGCGTCTGACTTTGGCTTAGGTCATGATCTCATGGTTTGTGAGTTTGAGCCCACGTCAGGCTCTGTGCTGACAGCTCAGAGCCTGGAGCCTGCTTGGGACTCTGTGTGTCTCTCTCTCTGCCCCTCTGCTGCTAGCGTTCTGTCATGCTCTCTCTCTCTCTCAAAAAGAAACATTAAAAAAAATAAAAAATAAAAAGAATTATTATTTAAAAATAAAAAGGCAAAATCACACAAAGCATGGGTAGCACCCCCAATTCTAGAGACAGGCAGACCTGCATTGGCATCCCAGCCCTGCCACTTATTAGCTGTGTGACTCTAGGAAAGTCACTTGACTTATTTAAGTCTCACATTCAACCTGTAAAATGGACATCCTATTGTGGTAAGGAGTTAATGAAATAATTCATGAAGGTATCCAGCAGGGTGCCCCAAGGAAGTCAGGACTCCTGGCTGTTTGCTCTCCCTGAATCCCACTCATAGCACTTTTTCCTGTGATTGCGGTAATACAGTTGTCGATGTTTGTCTCCTCTGCCACACTGAGCTCTCTGAGGGCAGGGATCATGTCTTTCTGACTCCACACTATACCTCCAGAGTCTAGCATAAACACTCTGGCCTGGATCTTATGAATTGCTAGAGGAAAATGAATAAATGTACAGAAATCATCAGTTTTCAGATCCCAGTAAAAGGAACCCCAAGAGGTTGTCCAAATTCTTTCCAATATCTTGAAGTTCCTTATCTGACGGAAGTGGGCCATCAGCGGGGGTTTGGTAATCTCTTGGTTAAAATGATATTTTAACCTGATCGTTATTTTTTTTAACCTGAAAAACTGTTGCACACGATTTACCTGGGCAACCATAAGACACTAATAGAGTATAATCTTTTGTTTTCCTCCTCACAGATTTTAAAACCCTTTGGCAAATACTTTTAAACAATGCGGCTGCTTTTCATTTTTAAAGTAGCTTCGAAGTTAATCCAAAAAAATCTGGATAACCCGGACTCCAGTCTGCTTGACTGTTCCAACTATCTATTAAGCCCAACACAAAGTTTGCTCTGCAACTTTCAATTATGAGGTGTAAGTATGAATTCAATTGTTTATTGAATTCATTATGGCTTAATGAACGAACAGCTTTAAAAAAGTTTACAGTCCGAACAGAGGCACCACTCGATACAATTTAACTGGTGGGCATTAAAATTGAGGAACACTCTTTTATGTACACACTACTCTCAGACAAGACAAAACAAGCCCTTCTATCAAATGTGCATTCATTTGTAGACTCTCGTGTACAATTATTATTAGTTGACTTTTAAAATTAAGACCTGATACATCAGTCCCCAAAATACTGACTTTTCATAGTGTCCCGGCAGGTAAGTCACCAGGAATGCCTCCAGAAATCCACACACTCCTGGTAGCTTGCCAGGGGTAGGGGTACCACTCAAATGGTGCTACCCCGGACAGCCTGCGGGCCTGTGGAAAGCTAGAAGGGGCCAAGGAAGTGCTTACCTTGCTTCTGGGCAGGCTGCAGAGTTTTCTGGGTCTGAAACTAGTCTCTTCTTCTTCTTCTTCTTCTTCTTCTGCTGCTGCTGCTGTTGCTGCTGTTGTTACTACTGGGGCTTATATACCCTACTCCTACCAAGCTTTCTGATGGAAACTTAAACTAGAAACTGACTTGTTCAAGTTGCAACACTGAAAACAACTCTCAAAACCTTCTGGGGGAATTTCAAGAAGTTCCTTTTTTTTTTTTTCCCCATGTGTATCAATAATGCTGAGGGAACACAAGCATCAAAATCCCAGGTAATGAACTAAGAGGAAGTGACTTTTGGGTGGGGAAAAAGGAAGGAGATGGATGCTCACTTCTTTCTGTTGACATCAGGGTCAATGGGCTTAAAGCCTGCCTGCAGCAGGCAGCCTCCACAGACCGGAGAAGGAAGGCCAAGGAGAGTTCACACAGGAGGCCAGGTTCAGGTCAGAATCAAGCAATTGTAAGCCAGAGGGTCCAAAAGCAAACTCTATGGTTCTTCTGAAGTCAATGAGAATGAGATGAAGGGCAAAGGACTTAGTATATTTGAGGTTCCCCTCTTCCACATTATTCCTTCAACATCTGGATTTCAGAAACATCCCATTACTACCCATTGTGGCTTCATGCACCACACACGCGCCTGTACATTTATACAGGCACAGCCATGGGAAGATGGTAAAAATGTGTATTACTAGTAAGACTCAAATGTGGAGGGATACAGCTCATGCTCATAGGTAATTGCTCACAGACAGGTGGGGACAGAAAGTGAAATATCCACAGTCAGGGATATAGACAACCTATGCCACACTCAAGGCACACACCGGACTATAACCTCACACTCCTATGCACACAAAACCATAGAGCCCTAGGAGCTCTATACCGATGCACAGAATTAGCAGAATTAGCTAGAAATTCCTAGAGGAATTTAACATTGTTAAGAGGAGTGAAAGGTGAACACGGTGTTAGACACCCACAACCATTCTGCACAAGAGCAGCAACAGAAACACTAGCTGGAACACCAACACCAAGTACAAGCCCACAGATGCACGCCGATAGATACAGGCCGTACCCAGGGCCGCCGAGAGAGGGCGCTGCTGTGAGGCCGTGCCAGTCCCGCGCCGGCGACCCGAGAGTTCGCTCTCACCCGCGAGGTCTCCATTTCGGAGCACCGTCCCCAGTCCCCGCCGCCTGGGAAGTTCCTGGGCCCCGGCAGGGTTTCAGGTGGACGCAGCTTCCCATACTAACTTTCCTTGCAGTTTCTGCGCGGGGAAAACTGGAGACCGGGCGAGAGCAGCGGAGCTTCCCAACCGCACACTTCCTCCCTCCGTTTGACCCATCCGGGGAGGGCGGGGGCTGCTGAGCTGGCAGTCCCACTGTTTATCCGACCTGGTGCTCTGGCTTGGGCGGAGACAGTACTTCGAGCTCCGAGTGCCTTCTCCCACCTCCTCTGCCCTCTAGGCTTCAAGGGAAACAGAAGTTCTTCTCAAGTTAAACAACAAAGCGAAACGTCCTGTACCCAAGTCATATGTAGATATGAACAAAGTAAGTTGCATTGTATTGGGTTGTATGATACCGTGTGTGTGTGTGTGTGTGTGTGTGTGTGTGTGTGTGTGTGTGCTCACGCGTGAGCTCTCCTGCTTGTTACCATGGGCATCTCTGACGAATATAGCTGGACGGTGATGCGGAAGGGACCTTTCCACAGTTTGATTTTTGTTGTTATATGAGGCACCTGTACACTCACACACACATACATATATTAAAATATGTACCAATGGGGGGGTTTCTTTCTGTAAAAATGTGTTTACTACTCCCAACAAGTCATCAAGGATTACTTAACAGAAAACTTAATATAAAGTTGGCAGAAATAGTTTCACCAGCTTGTTTACAGTGGCTGCATCACCACAGGGGAGCCCTTCTGTGGCCTTCCTTAAGTACATACTTACATAAAATAAGACAAGTAAGACAAAACCATTTTACCAATGTGTTCATAAAAGCAGCCTCAGAATTAAAAAAAAAACTGATTTGAATATAAAATCTAAGTAAAAATAGCGTGCTAATTTTGCAAAAGTAGGTTCAAGGTAAGCCTTGCTCCCCCCCACCCCTGGCCCGGCTCAGATTGCAGCCCCAGGACCAGTCCTGTGTGAAAGGTGTGTGGGACCACCTGCACCAAGGACAAGTAGACCTGAATTCCGGCACCTGCTGTGCACATTACTTAACTTCTCTAAGCCTCAGTTCTCACATCTGTAAAATGGGGTTAATAATAGTACCCGATCTTAGGTATGTTGTGAGGTTAAATGAGGTGAGATGCAATGCACTTAGCACAGCATCCTGGCTAAATGCTTAATAAGTGGCTGATTTATCTATCTATCTCTATCTATCTATCTATCTATCATCTATCTGTCTATCTATCTATCTATCTATCTATCTATCTATCTATCTATCCTGCCTGTCCCAGGAAGACTTTTGGTAGCTTGCTAGGGGACATTGAAGCTAGAAGATGAGTGACAGAATTAATGGGAGGAGCCTGAGATAGAGCTCTTAATAGCCCTCATGCCATGAAACCCTGTGGCTGCAGCTAGCCACTCATTTGGCCCTGAGCATCCAGATAACCAGGATGAGAAGGAAGAACCTGCACTTGCCCCATCTCTGCCACAGGCCCGACTATTTTGACAAGTCCAGTTTGCCTATGAAGAAAGTACTTCTCACACTTTATCTGCAGATAATAAAGAATTCAGGTTCTCAGGCGCTACCTTCAGAGATTGTTAATCAGTAGATCTGAGGTGGGGCTCAGGAATCTGCATTTTAATGAGCTTGCAGGTGACTCTGCTGTGGGGATCTTGGCCTGCACTTTGAGACACTCTGAATAACCCCAGTGCGCCACTGTCCAGAGATAACATCTTTTGCCTTCCTTATCTCTGGACACTCACAAGGCCGGACGGCACTCTGGTAATGTCAGCCAAATGCCCATCATCCTGATTTCATAGAAGATGTTTATCACCTTGCCCCACATCACAGTCCAGACTCTGCCCCAAGTAAACTGAACCACAGCCTATGATCTCCCTCAGATTCTTCCTGTGGAAAAGTAAAGTCTGCAGGCAAACAGCAGGCAGGCTGAGCTGTAAGAAGGAGAGGATCCCCCTAGAAACTGAAAATAACTTGAAGAGTTTTCTGACCACAAAACTTTTTTTTTTAACTTTTGTTTATGTTTATTTATTTTTGAGAGAGAGAGAGAGAGAGAGACAGATCATGAGCAGGGGAGGGGCAGAGAAAAAGGGAGACACAGAATCTGAAGCAGGCTCCAGGCTCTGAGCTGTCAGCACAGAGCCTGATGCGGGGCTCGAACCCATGAACCATGAGATCATGACCTGAACCGAAGTCGGAAGTTCAACTGACTGAGCCACCCAGGCGCCCCAAAACTTTTTTTTAAAAGATGAATGCTCTGAGCTTTCTAATACAAATTTCAAATAAAGGGGAAGCCTTGCATACTCCTTAAAATTAAAATGCTAAAAAAATTACACAAGCAATACATGCAGGCATGCTACTGTAGAAACTTCAAACACTACAAATACATGCAGAATAAAAAGTTGAAGCCCTGATTCACATGGTGGTTAGAGGTCACCATTGCCAACATTTTCATGTATATTCCTCCAGAGTCTACTCCTGACTTTTTTCTATGCATTTATATCTATCTGGCTATATAAATAGGGTCATACTATACATATTCTTCTGTAAATTGCTGTTTTCTCACAATAGTCTGTTTTGTGTCTAGTGGTTACTTGTATCTTGCTGGAGGTCACCTAGAATATTCTGTCTGGATCAGTTAGGGCGCTTTGAGCTTTAATCTCCAGCTAGCTTCTCTCAGCCTCCCAAAATAGCTCTCTGGTTCTAGGCATTCATCCACACAGGACAGCATCTAGGATAATAAAGGACTGTTTTTTCCTTGTGTGTCTCTCTTAGGAGCAAAGAATTTGTCCTGGAAGTCCTCGTATTCTTCTCCTCATCTTCCTGGTCACCTATAAACTGATCATTGAGAAAGAGAATGGGCTCACAATGAAAGTCAGGTTTTACACTAGTCTGTTTTGCCCTGAGCTGTGGAGAGGTTCAAGATCCCAGAGGAATGGATACTCCAACTGGGTGGGAACCAGGTAGGTGACTGAGAGTCAAATATAAGTGGTTAGGGCTGTCAGTGAAGTAAAGAAATATGACAATTAATTTCACACAAGACCAAGTGTTATTCCCTCAAATGATTAGCTGCTTTGAGGGGACACTTCTAGTTTAGGGGCATGGGAAGTCGCTCCCACTTGCATGGGGGATGTGTGCCTTTTTTTCATCTTAATTATTATTTTTTTAAATTTATTTTTAAAATGTACATCCAAGTTAGCATATAGTGCAACAATGACTTCAGGAGTAGATTCCTTAGTGCCCCTTACCCATTTAGCCCATCCCCCCTCCCACACCCCCTCCAGTAACGCTTTGTTTGTTCTCCATATTTAAGAGTCTATTCTGTTTTTGTCCCCCTCCCTGTTTTCATATTATTTTTGCTTCCCTTCCCTTATGTTCATCTGTTTTGTATCTTAAAGTCCTCATATGAATGAAGTCATATGATATTTGTCTGTCTCTGACTGACTGATTTCACTTAGCATAATACCATCTAGTTCCATCCACTTAGTTGCAAATGGCAAGATTTCATTCTTTTTGATTGCCGAGTAATGTTCCATAGTATATATATACCACATCTTCTTTACCCACTCATCTGTCGATAGACATTTGGGCCCTTTCCATACTTTGGCTATTATTGATAGTGCTGCTATAAATATTGAGGTGCATGTGCCCATTTGAAACAGCATACCTGTGTGATGTGTGCTTTTAAGAAAAAAGACTGGAGGTTCTATGGCCAAAAACTTAACAGTGAATAATCTGAGTGGTATAATTATAGATGATTTTTGTCTTCTTTTTGATTTCCTTAATTTTCCAAAATGCCTATAATGAACATGTATTACTTCTCTAGTCAGAAAAAATGTCATTGAAAAAAGACATGAATGAAGCACGCAAAAAAGGCAGACTACGTCGTGGTTAAGAATTTGCTTTCTAGAACCGGACAGTGCTAGGTTAGATATGGTCCATATTTATGTCATGTAATTGAATGTGCTCTTGGGATGAGAGTTGCTGTGTCACTGCTGAAGCGCTGGACTTTATGGGTGGCAGTGGAGACCCAGTGTCATGGGTGTGGTGTTTCCTGGAAGCAGAAGGCAGTCCAAAGTGATCTCATTCAAGTTTTCAAGTGTCATTCAGATATGTTTTTTGTTTTAATGCTTTATAAGAGATCCCTAAAGTCAGCTTCTTTTTTAAAAGGGCTGAGGTGTCTTCACTTACCTCCTTCCCTTCAACAGTGAGTCTGGTCACATTTCTACAGTCACCCTTCCATCTGGGTCTGCTCTGAAGGCAGTGGATGTCGGATGCCGTCACTGCAGAAGTCCGTTGCCCAAGTGGGCATCTCTGCCTGCTAGACTGGACGGACTGCACAGTAATACAAGTGTTCCACTTTGTCATTGATATCTTCATTTGCATATGGAAATCTTTTTCTCTTCCTTTCTAAGTGCAATTTTATGTTAATCCCAGTGAAAGGAATGGGTGTGCAGGCCGGAAGTGGGTGTGTCCTGGGCTGTAGGGTTGCAGAGGTATCTAAATGCTTATGTTAGAAAGCTGCGGGAACAGTTGGTCTGGTATTACTGTCACCTGAGACAGGTAGAACCAAGCAAGGTGGGACCAAGGTGGAGAGGGCAAACTTCTGAGGTGAAGTGCTACCATCTACTGCGTCTTTCCACGTCAACTCAAACCAAAAGACAATTATTGCATATCAACTGGCCACCCCTGCATCTGTAGGGTAAATTGTTAAATCATCGTTCAATAAAGCATATTCCTACTGCTAGAATTTCTGGGAGCATAGAATTCTCTAGACACGAAGTAGCTTGGACCAAAAATCAGGGCCTGAGTTTTAGAGCATCTTCCACTGTGACTGTTGGTCTAGGACTCATATTTGAGCCTATGTTAATTTCTCTCTTTATTAGGCGTTTATATTCATCTGGGCTTTTTTTATTATATCTTGCTCTGGAAACCTTCCCTGGAAGGCAGCTATTGACCCTGGTCTCCTGCCCTGTCATTTTCTCTCCAATTTTTGGCTTTAAAAAATCCTTTCTATTTATTGATCTATCTTTATTTATTTTTGATGGTACTTTAAAAAAATAACTCGTGCCCCTGGTTAAAAAAAAAAAATCAAATAGTACAAAGGTTGTTAGATATGTCTGTCTTCTGTAGGTGCCTCCTGGATTCCCCAGTGTGAAAACTGTTTATACCACAGATCCAAGGCAGGCTGTTCAAACTTACCTGTCACATTTGGTAAAGACCTTCCAGTCATTTTACGTGAATATGTAACAACCTTTAGACCACGGGAGATAGAATGGTTTGATGTGGGCACTGCCGCCTCCAGGATTTGCTCAGGTTGGGGAGACCCGATGAGGCGTGAAAGTTAAATAATGCCAAGACAAATATGTGGCTTGGTACCGGGCGGTTAGTCACCAAACTGATTTACACCTAGGGCACTACCGTGTATGTGGCATAAGCACCAATGATGATGAAATGCCACTCTGGAGTATTTGAGAGGCCAGAGAAATTTAGCAAAAGGGAAAAGCAGCATCCTCACTTCTATCAAAAAGCAGCACAGCAAACAGACCCTGGAGTTGATCGGTGTTGAGTTTTGGTCTCTGCTCACTTCTGCCACATGGATGACCTTGGACAAATCACTTCAACTTTCTGAGCCTCAGTGTCCTCATCTGAGGAAGATGGGACCTCTGATAGTGTACAGCTCTGAGAGTAGATACAAAAATCAAATTACATTCTATGTACAAGGTGGATCAACAGGGGCATCTGGGTGGCTCAGTCGGTTAAGCGTCCGACAGTTAAGCGTCAGTCAGTTCGGGTCACGATCTCATCGTTTGTGGGTTTGAGCCCTGCGTTAGGCTCTGTGCTGACATTTCAGAGCCTGGAGCCTGCTTCGGATTCTGTGTCTCTCTCTCTCCTTCTCTCTCTCTGCCCCTGCCCTGCGCACACTCTTGTCTCTCTCTGCCTCTCAAAAATTAATAAATGTTTAAAAAAATTAAAAAAAGAAAAAAAGATGGGTCAATAGATGGTAACTCTTATTAAAATTAAATAATATAAAAAAGGAATGTGGTTCATTGCCAGACGAGTTTCTGGTCTTATGATGGAGCAATTATTAGGTCATGCAATAGCAAAATTTTAATAATGATTTTGTCTTTAGTAGTTTGTTTCTTTAATTACTTTTCATTGGACTACATGTTACTGAGCACTTACTTTATGCCAGATGCTATGGCAGTGTAGTAGAAATGCTGCCCCTGCAGTGATGCTCTCACGCATCCTAGGGGGCAACCAAAGAGCCAAGAGGCAATGACACTGGGGTGTGATACATCTTACGATGATGATCAGGGTAGGGTGCTTTACAAACATACTCGTCATTGGGGTGGTGGTCACAGAAGGCTTCCCAGGAGAGGTGATGTCTAAGCTGAGACTTGGAGAATGAGGAGTTGAGTTTGTATGAGAAACAATAAAAGCTAACATTTTTGAGTATGCTTCTGTCTGCCAGGTACCATGCTATGTTTCCTGTGTGTTTTCCCATCCAGGACTCAACAAAACTATGAGGCAGGTACTGTCTTGCCCACTTTACAGACGAGAGAACTGAGGCTCATAGATGTGAAGTTAACTTGCCATAGAAAATGTAGCTAGTAAGTCAAGAGGCTGAAATTGAAACATCATGTGTTCAAGTCCATCAGTACCATCTGTCACGCAAGGCCATCCTATATTATGTTTATGAAGTGAGGGCTACTCAGGTTAGCAGGAAAGGCATTATCCTCAGCCAAGCCATATATAGGAGGCCAAAGGAAGAATTGTTTTTCAGATATGTGGGCTATAGGAGGGGAGGAGAAGGATGTGATTCCAGTGGTTTTTGAAAATGATGCATCCAGATATGATTAGGTGAGGTGAGGAGAGACTGTGGGCAGAAGGCTCAGGAAAGAGAATGCAGCAGCAATCCGGTATGAATGGACGAAGACGGCACTCATGTGTCCTCCCCCTGCAAGGAGGGGAGCCACACGGCCGTGTGATTAGAAGCTCCCAGGTACCACTGGACAGAAGCCTAGAAGATGGTTAAAAGGAAGCAAGCAGAGGGGTGAGAGGATCAAGCAAATACACTCAGTGTTTGGAGCCCTAGGGCAGGCCACATCTAGACAAATTAGCTGTAATTCAGTGAACACTCTCCATTTCTGGCATCCAACTGGATAGTCAGAGTTCCATACAGATTATTTTTGGTTCCAGTCATGAGTTGTGCAAGGGGAACCGATGGGTCTGGGTATTAACTGCCCATGTATCACTGTTTGCAGTGATCCATGTATTTTAAAATGAGCAAGAGTCATTTGGACCCATCAGTTTCTGAGGCAGAAACTTCCCCTAAGGATGATATGTGGGCATCAATGGGGAGTCCTTGAATGCTGTCCTCATAATGGCAGCTGACTTTTATTTAGAGCATTTGTTTCTTGCCAGGCACCAGTGACAGCACCAATGACAGGTTGTTAATTCTCATAACAACCCTGTTATAGGCAAAGACCCTGGAGGTAGAGACAGAATGAGTGTCAACCAGCAAGGAGGTGGCAGACCTGGGATTCATGATCTCAGATACCACCCTGGACCAGAGACTTCTGCCAGGGCTACTGATACAATTGGCCCATGTTTCTATGTGAAGGGCTGTTTCCTAGAAAAGCCTTTTGAATTCTTAGGGCTTGACAGGGCCAGAGTCAAAATGCGGGCATTGGTCTGCCTCACAGTTATTTATTGAATGACAGTTATATCCTAGGCACTGTGCTAAGTTTTTCAGACACAGCAGTGAGCAAATAGAGACTCTGCCCCCATGGAAGTAAATACGTGTATGCAGAGGGACAAAATACCAAGAAGGAAATGAAAGGTGGAAGAGATGGAATAACAGAGAGACCTGGCTGCAATAGGTCGGGGGAGGCCTTCCTGACGAGGTGGCATTTAAGATGAAAGTGAACAGGATAAAAGCAAGTAAGAAGACCCCATAATGAGAGAGCGCTGCGTGTGTCTGAGGAGCGGAAAGAGGGCCAGTGTGAGTAGAGCAGAGGGCTGTGGGAAATGCCCCGCAAGGCTGGGCAGGCCCTGGGCTGCGTGCACTAGTTAGGATGGCCTGTGTCGTGGGTACCTTTGGCACTGAAAGGTGGAAAAGTCACTGAGCTGAAGCAGCCACAATACCCAAACCAACACCTAGATATGCTTTGTAATCAGATCGGTACAAATGAGGTCCCTGGGAGCTGGAAAACATTACTGACCAGAGCAGAGGTTTCTAAACCTTCTCAGTTTACAGAACCCTGAATGCCTCAGTGACTTTTTTCATGGCGCCCTTAGGCCAAAAGAGATACCTAATGGTTTCATTTATTAAGTAGGTAGGTCCAGACAACTTGATAAGTCTTTATGTTCTGACAACTTTTTAGTAGTCATTTGAAAACAACAATACGCACAGATTGAAAGAAGAAAATAATATTTTTATTGCTTCTTAAGGCATGCAGTTACTAATGGGCTGTGTGTGGAGTCAGATTGGACACGGCTACCTTCATTTCCTGTTCCACATGGATTTCCTTATGGTACAGTATGGTAACTGCTGAAAACATAGCTTTGCAAAGATATGCTGTCATTGAAAGGAATGTGGCATGCTCTAGTATTGACACACTGAGCAGTCCTGAGTCAGTGAAGTGCTCAATAGATGTTGCGTATCGTGTGTTTCCTTTGGGGATTTTCAAATACCTCACGGCACTTCTGTGAATTTACATGGTACCCTGGGGGGATTTGGTATACAGGTTGGGGACCATAGAACTAGATATTTCAGATTATAGAACCAATATCATCCTTTGCTGCTAAATCCAAAGCTGTATTTGAGTACATAGTAGTATTTTCTGTGAAAATTCCAGGAAGCAAACTTGCTACTCTTTCCGAAATCTGTATCCTATTTGTCCTTAAACCTCCAGCGATACCCCAGAGTGCTAACACAGTCTGACTACTTTTGATAGGGGAGAGAGGAAAAGCAGGAGAAACACGTATGGATCTTCAGCAATAGCATGAAAGCATGTGCTGGTGAAGAAAGAGGAAATGAGTATGTGATATGCAATAGCGATTTTGGAGCCCTTGATGAAGAAATGAATGCTCAGATTCTGAAGGATTGGTGGTTGTCAGAACCTGCAGTTAAGTTAGCTAAACCTTGGGGCCTTGTGCTTTGTAATCAGGAACATCCTGCCAGAAGGCAGTTATAGAACATGCCAAGAAGAAATTTAACCCCCGGCTCCACCAGCACATTTCTTTGGTTGCTCTCATCTATTTCCTTAGCTGGATGCCATTCTTGGTGAGTGAGAGAAAGTGTGAAGATTAGTGAGCAGATGAGCAGACCTGTCTTTGGAATGCCCCAGAACCTTGCTGCAATATAAATACCATGTTGTCTCAAAGAATAGTAGTCAGTAGAACCAGTTGACTTTAAGGCAATTTAACTTTCTCTTTCTGCATGACACCACATATGTAAATTTTCCAGGTTGGTTGGGATACTGATGAAACCAGTTCCCATGGGAACTGAGAGATATCCTTACATCATTTTTGTGATGTAAGGATAATCAGCCAGAGAACACACAGTATCACTCAGAGATAAGATGTGTTCTCATTGGTCAACACTTTAGGCATGAAAAAATACACTCTGAATGAAGAAGGGCTCCTAGGTTGACTTTAGGCTATCTCGTTCTATCTGGCAGTTGACCAGAGAGTCACTTCCTGGTGGGGAAATCCTAGCCTTGGAAATGTTGCATTTGTATCTTCACCTTGAATGATCTGAGTTCTCTCTGCATGGTGTAGCCATGTGAGTTTCCTCCTGGATCCACTGACTTTTGTCATGGTATGCCACATGGAGAGTGGGGCCAGTGGTTAATTTATGCAGAAGAAGCATGACTTTATTGGGGGTTGAGATGGGAAGCAGTAATATATCCTTTTAAACTTGGATGACCTGGGGGCGCCTGGGTGGCGCAGTCGGTTAAGCGTCCGACTTCAGCCAGGTCACGATCTCGCGGTCCGTGAGTTCGAGCCCCGCGTCGGGCTCTGGGCTGATGGCTCAGAGCCTGGAGCCTGTTTCCGATTCTGTGTCTCCCTCTCTCTTTGCCCCTCCCCCGTTCATGTTCTGTCTCTCTCTGTCCCAAAAATAAATAAACGTTGAAAAAAAAAATTGAAACTTGGATGACCTGAACTGGAGCCACCTTTTCTCTCTACATATTTCATTTAAAGTAAACTCATCCTACCTTTTGAGATGGAGTCTAAGACATAGTTAAATGTAACAGTCTCTAAGAGCCCAGATGCTTAAACACAGATTTATTTTCTATATGGCATTGGGAAAGGTCAATTTTTCTGTGCTGCACTTTTCTCATGTTAAAATGTGGATACCTTTCCTAGTGCTTACCACAAAGGGCTGTTGTGAAGATTGAGGTACATACTGTATATAGAGGACTCACAGGCTTTATGAACAGAACCTAGCTCACAGCAGGCACTCAGTACCTGGTAAGTTATTTTTATTATTTTAAGACTGTTATCCTCCAGGGCTATATACATAGATTATAAGGTTCTTCGTGTCAAGATGCCTCTTTCCCTTCTAAATCTTACAGTATTTAGAATACTATCAGGCAAAAATTGGTGCGGTTGATGAATAAATTATAAAAAATATTTCCCAGTGGATACTCAGGCACTTCTGAAGGCAACAAGAACTCTCAGCGTCCTTGGTCATAAAACTAACACAGCCAACGGTCCTCAATTACAGTTCCAGATGCTCATACCTCATTTTCTTCTATATCCACTCAGAATTATTGCATTTGAAATGAACATATCTTTATTCAGATTCTCTCATTGTTCTATTGGAAAGTTTTAGAGCCAAGGCTTGAAGTAAAGGCCCTTACTATGCTACACTTGTGGGATGATAAACTCTGGGGCTTTTAGGAGCCAGGTACGAAAAGTAAACAAGGGAAGGGTACCACGTGTGGATGGCATTGGAGACATCAAAATACTAGGGTGGTCATGTACCATCTAAATGAGTTTAAATTCCATTTTTAAAGGTTAAGACCTGGGGCACCTGGGTGGCTCAGTCGGTTGAGTGTCTGACTTTGGCTCAGGTCTTGACCTCACAGCTCTTGAGTTCGAGCCCCACATCCAGCTTGCTGCTGTCAGCATGGAGCCTATTTCAGATCCCCTGCCCCCCCCATTTGCCCCTCCCTCCCTCACTTGCACTCTCTCAAAAATAAACATTAAAAAATATAAGACCTTTATTTTTTAGAGCAGTTTAAGGTTCACAGCAATATGGAGGGGAAGGTGCAAAGAATTCCCATATACCATCTGCCCTACCTTCACACATACAGCCTCACCATTATCAACATCCCCACCAGAGTGGTAAGTTTGTTTCAGTTGATGAACTTACACTGACATGACATTATCACCTAAAGTCCATAGTTTACATTATGATTCACTTTTCATGTTGTACATTCTGTGCGTTTGGACAAATGTATGATGACATACATCCATTAGGTTATATAGACTATTTTCACTGTCTTAAAAATCCTCTGCACCCACCTATTCATCCTTCTTCTCTCCATTCCTGGTAACCTCTGATCTTTTATTGTCTTCACAATTTTTCCTTTTCCAGAATGCCCTATGGTTGAAATTGTACAGTGTATAATCTTTTCAGATTGGCCTGTTTCACTTAGTAATGTTCTTTCGTGCCTTCTCGTGACTTAATACTCATTTCTTTTCAGTGCTAAATAATATTCCACTGCCTGGATGTACTGTAGTTTATTTATTCATTCACCTACTGTAAGACATCTTTGTTTCTTCCAAGTTTTTCCAGTTACACATAAACCTGCTATAAACATCCATATGCAGACTTTTGTGTGCACATAAGTTTTAAATTCCTTTGGGTAAATACCAAGGACAGTGATTGCTGGATTGGATGGTAAAAGTATGTTTAGTCTTGTAAAAGCTGTCAAGCTGTCTTTCAGAGTGACTATACCTCTAACTCAGTTCAAAAAACAATATTGTAATCACTACAACAAGCATGTCTGTGGGTTGGATCTGACTGCACTGACTGATTGCAACTTCTGGAAAGGGTGTGTGTAAAACTTGCCAAGGTATAATAAAGCTCAGATTTCTGCACTAAGAATCAGAGCGAATATGACTTCTCGTGATATCTCTTTGGTCTAGGTGAAAAGTGATGAAATAACAGTTATCTTCTCTTCAAAGTGCTCAGGACAAAAGTGCTTTTAGTACAATGCAGGCACCAAACACATCTAGGAAGACAGAGCCTCTCCATGGAAGCGTTGAAACAAGTGCATTCATTCATTCATGCTTTCATCCATTCACTCATCCATTGTACTTATTGAATGCAGAGTGTATCATTTAGTTGAGAGGGAATCCCTTTCCATGAGGAGTTTACAGTTTAGCAGGGGAAATAAGCCAAGTGCTCAGATGGCTGTTAAACAGGACAGGATGAGAGAAGTGCTCCAAGACCACTCGAAGTGTCATGGGAACTTAAGAGGCAGAGAGAGCATGCCCACCCGGGAGGATGAAGGCAGATTACATGAAACAGGAGACAGTCACAATAGATTTGAAGGAAGGGGCCACGTTGTGATCAGGAGAAAAGGGATGGGGGAGGGGACAATGAGGTAAGAATATGCAGGGGCGAGTGTCCAAGAGATGCCAAATAGTTCCCTTGAGTTTAGTGTCCGCTGAAGAAAAAGTGGGCAAGGAAGCTGGAAAGATGACAGCAGGCAGATACACAAATAATTGACAAGAGCGGTTGAGCACTGTGAGTCAAGCCCAGTTAATATCAGAGAGAAGAAAAATTCTGGCTCTTCACTGAACGTGGGCTGTTTACCCCAAACTCTCTGTGCTTTGGTTTCCTCTTCTGTAAAATGAGGATAATACTAATACATTAGTATTTACTTATTGTAAAGTTCTTAGAAGAAATAATACTACTTACTGAGCAAAAACCATGTGTCAGGTTCTATGCCACATGCTATATATGCATTAACTGATTTTATTCTTACAATAACCTTATGAAGAAGGTATTTTATAAACCCCAGTGATGTCTACGGAAAATGAAGCACAGAGAGAAAAAGTAATTCAACTAATGTCATAGGGTTAGAAAATGGCAGGGCAGAGATAATGAGATCCTATGTAATGCGTGATTTGCCCGAGGTCATGCTTGTGAGCTCTTAGCTTAGTGCCTGCCTATAGCAATCACTCAATAAATGCTAGATACTATTATTAATTCTATTACCATTGTCATTTGACTGGAGGAATCACCTTAGTTTCATGGAGGAGGAGATATTTGCAATCAGCCTTGAGGGTGGGTAGGCTTTGGACAGGTAGGGATGGGGCGGAAGGACTGTCTAGGCCATGGGCACAGCAGTAGCTGCCCAGCTTTGCAATGGAGACGAGGAAGGAGACTCCAACACTGGATCCATGGCTCCAAGGGAAGCAGGGGAAAAGGATTCAGCTGACAAGGCAGTAAAATGGCCTGGCTGTCTGGCAGTAGACAGTGTGTCAGCATTGGAGGTTTTAAATATAGGAAGTGTGGAGTTCGGAACTGTGCTTAACTTTCTGTTTAGCGAGCTAAACTGTCTCTTCTTGGGGCCATGCTGTCTGTCCTCCAGGGCAGGTCTTCAAACTTGAGTCCAGGCTGGCAGGTGCCCAGTACTGATGGTGATGCTCCAGGCTGGGAAAGGAAACAATGTCTTGGAGATAGGAATCTCCATTCAGTAGTCTAGCTTTCATTTTAGACTCCTCTCTCAATCGGCACAGGCTGTCTTTGGGTGCTTGTGAGTGCTTAGAGGTGAGGGGAGAAAGAGAAACCCAGTAGCAGAAGCGCTCCTGAAAATCATGTGGCTTTCTGCACCATCTCTCCCATTTCTCTCTTCCCTGGTGATACTTCCTTTTAAGATCCAAAAGAGCAAAAGCTGACTTAAGCCATCTCTAGGGCCAAACATTCTTGGGTGAAAATGTGGGGCTTCTCAAGAGGAAATGAAAGGACACAGAGATGTGGTGGCTTTAAGATTTTCTGCTGTGATCCACTGGATATATTCATGTTGAAATAGAAAGATAGGTCTGAGAGTGTGATGTAAACTCAGGTGTTTGGAGTTTCTCCTGGAGACACACAGAGGGAAAGAACTCTCCAGAATCATCTTGGTGGAGTCTTTGGCTGGAAAGCAGACTGTTGGAGTAGAAAGGGCACAGAAATAGAAACCAGACCACCTGGGATCTTCTGGTTCAGTGTTTTCCAAAGGTCAAGTGCCCTGTGAGGTGATTCTAGACTGCAAGAGAACAACTCATTATATAGTTACAAATCCCAAATGAGCACTTTGTTCCCCAATGCAAATTTAATTTTCCATCCCTTAGATGCCATCAATGAGGAAGATTCAGTTTTGGGCTAGTGTGTCTTTAAGACCTTTCCATCACTTGTTGATGTCTCTTTTGATCAAGGAGCAGGCCTCAGACACATAGGCTGTAGCAGGCAATACCATCCATTCCAGAGGGTCTCATCCTTGGCTCACATTGCTATTTCCTGGGGAGAACTTTAGAAAACTACTTAGGGCCAGCATCCTTCATCCCCTAAAGAGTTCTAGTTTAATAGGTCTGGGATAAAGCCTGGGCATTGGGACTTTTCAAAGCTCTTGAGGCAACAGTTTCTAATTAAAAACATTTTATATTGTATCTATTAGTCTATTCATGGCAAATTATATCGCTTTTATATTTAGGATAATGAAGTAAAATTTCTTTTCAATATCAGTTGACTTAAGTAAAAATAGTAAGTGCTCGTTAAGAAAAAACAAAACAAAACAAAATGGAATGGAATAGTGCAGGTGGTATTTAGATGTGGCAAAAACAAAATATGCATTGAGTGAACTTTGTCAAACTCTCTTTGGATCTTTACTTAGCTCTACAAATTCTGACTTCCTGTGGGTCCAGTCTTCTCAACAATAAAATGGGAACAGTTATCCCATGGCACCTTTTACTCAGTGGGTTTACTTTGGGAATCAAATGATTGCACTTCAAGTTTGACTTGCTAGGCAAATGTGATGAAGGAGATGAACCATGCTACAGGGAGGGGCTCATTGGCAGATTTATAGTGACCTGGATCTGGGGCATCTTAGATGAGGATATTTGAAACTACTGACTTCCAGGTAACATCTTCTCTCTCTCCCTGCCAAGATGATCCACTGGTTCCCATGAAAGGTATCATAATTTCCATTGATGATTGATTTACTCCAGTGGCGGTAAACTAAAGAACAACTCAAAGTTCTACCAAGATCTCAAAGGGTTGCATATTTGAATGGAAGCCAGACGTTGAATGGAAGCAGAAAGAAGAAATAAAAAAGAGTTGAGTGGAAATAAATGAAATACAGACTAGAAAGACAATAGAAAAGATCAATGAATGGTTTTTTTTTTTACAAGATAAACAAAATAGACAAACCATTAGCTAGATTTACTAGGAAAAACAGAGAGAGGACTCAAATAAAATTAGAAATGAAAGAGGAGGCATTACAACTGATACCACAAGGAAAATATGATGAATGAACAATTATCTCCTCTTCAAAGTCTCACTTTATCTTCATTTCCTGAGACAGTAATATGATATTTATTTTTATCCTTTTAATGTCATAATTAACAGGTATAGATTTCTAAATGTTAACTCAGTCTTAAATTCCTATAATATACTACTTGGTTATAATATATTGTCCTTTATATATTGCTGGTTTTAATGCATCAGTGTTCATGCGTGATATTAGCCTGTAATTTTCCTTCCTCAGAATATTCTTGTCAATTTTTGATATCATGGTTATGGTGGCCCCCAAATCAGTTAGTGTTCCATTTTATTTATTGTAGAATCTGACATAATATCTTCTTTAAATACTTGGTAAAACTCATCTGTAATGCTATCTGTGCCTGTGGTTTTCTTTGGGGAAATATTTTAAATTATGTATTCAATTTATTTAATGTTTACAGTATTGTTTCAATTTTCTATTTCTTCTTATGTCAGTTCTGGTAAGTTACATTGTTGTAGGGATTTGTCTATTTCCTCTAAAATTTGAAGTTTAGAAGTACAGTTTTTAATATTGTCCCTTATGATATTTTCAGTGTTTAAAATATCTATAGTAACGCTCCTCTCCATTTCTGCTCTTGGTTATTTGTTCCTTCCTTTTGAACTTGATTTGTCTCAGTAAGGATTAATTTTTTATTTAATTACTTTCTGCTCTTACTGTTTTCTTTCTTCCACTTTATTTAGGTTTAGTTTATTTCATGCCTAACTTCTTGAGATAGAAGCATAAATCATTGTTTTTTTTCAGACTGTCCTCTTTTTTAATATATGAGTTTTAAGATTGTAGGTTTTTCTATACACATGATCTTAGCTTGAGCTCCCAAATTAATTATCATTGGTTACCCATTGTTACATCACTAGCTCCTATCAGAGTGCTCAGTCCCTCCTATGCTCAAAGTGTTCTAAAGCCTTCTTAGGATAAAGCCCAAATCCTTACATTGGTACACTTGTCCCTCCACGATTTGCCCCAACTCCCTCATTGGTTTCATCTGCTGCTGCTCACTCCCATATCCAGCTTACTCCAGCCACATTTGCTCCCTTGCTGTTCCTTAGAAGCTTCAGACAGATTCCTGTCTCTGGAAAGTTTATACTTCAGATAAACACATGACTTGCTCCCTCCCTTCATTCAGGTCTCTGTGAGATGTACCTTTCCATAAAGGCCTTCTATGACTACCCTACATAAAATAGCACTCTTAGCACACTCTATCCCCATTGTCTTGATTTACTTTTCTTTATTATGTCTCTTTGCCAAATGACACAAAATAAATTTAAATTTGTTGGTTCCTCCCTTCTTCCTTATCTAGAATGTAAACTCCATGAGAGCAAGATTTTTTTTAATTAATTAATTAATTCTATAAGAGTGTCTGGCATATAGTAAATAATCTACAAATATTCACTGAATGAATGGACCCTGTGCTTGGAGTTAGGAGATCTAGAGTAAATATTTCTGAACCTATCATTGATCAGCTATGTGACCTTAGGCAATTTTAACTTTCTAATACCCAATTCCTTTATTTGCATAATAGGAATAAGAATTGTTGCGCATCAGATAATGAATAAAAAGTTCTGTATGAAGTATAAAAAATTATGAGACATTTTTCATATTATGGTAAGAAAATGTCTGGCCATCTCATGTCCCAAATTTCTTTCTCTTTGGACTTCCGTGGTGTTAACACTCCTTTGGGATAAGATGCTTTGTTGTATTTGGCTCTAGTTAAAACATAGGTTTGTTTCCTGGAAAGAATAACATTTTCACACTTCTGTAGCCACTCGCAAGTCAGCATGAATTGATATAGAATTCGTTGTCACTGAAGGCATAGGATGTAGGAGAGGTGTATTTTGATGAAGAAAGCAGGAAGTAAAGATCTAGAGCACAGGGAAGAGGAAGTTCTGGAAGGGTAGTTTCAAGGGCACTGGGGAAAAAATTAAGAAATTCTTTATTACTCAGGTTAGGCTGTGTTATACTACAATAGAAAACTACCTCATATTTTCAGTAGCATAATCCAGGAAAGGTTAGTTTCTTACCCTTTTAGAACCTGCTATGGGTCCGTGCTACTCACCAGGGTCGGGGACGGGGGTAGTTGTGTTTTTATACATGTTTGTGTGTGGGATTTTGTAGGAAGTCTTAATTAAAAAATAGTAGCTTTAATAAAGTTTTATGGAAGTATTGCAGTCCTATGTGTTGACAGAAGATTTTACAGAGTTTATGTAGGAATATGCTTGAATATACTGTTGTTACTGTAGTCCTTTCCACATCGAATTTAGATATAATTGTTGCACTCTGCAACTGAAAGTTGTATCATGTGGTTTTATGAATACATGTGTTTATGGGGGAATGGGACATATTATTTGATTTAGAACTTTAACAAAATGCTACCATTTATTGAGTACTTCCTCTGTAACAGCTACAAGGCTAAGGGCTTTAGACATCTTATTTAATCCTTGAAATAGCTCCCCAAAGTAGGTGCTACCCACTTTATAGTGAGGAAACTAATATTCATAGGTATGAAGAAATTTGACTTCAATCATATAACTAGGTAGCAGAACTTAGACCAAATTTAGGTCTGCTCAACTCCAGAGTTCATGGTCTTATCAATGCAATGCTGCCCACCCTTCCCCACCTCCAAGTAATACAACCTAAATGCATAATTTCTGTAAGTCTATCAACAGACCAGAACTGATGACGATGATGATGACAAATATAGTAATATAGTAGGGGTCACATTTGATTTCATAGCACTTGGACTCTGGTTTGGGCTGCCAGAGATGTCTTGCTGTACAGGTTTAACATTCCCAACCTTGCTATCACTCCTTTGGGCTAAGACCTTGCTGGTGGTAGACCCTAGTTAAAATGCAAATATGTTTCTTGGGAGCAGTAATAAATTAACACCAATCATTATGACCACATCAGCTGATTTCTATCATCAGGGAACAATCAAGGGGAGGAGACAAAATTTAAAATAGTTTTTTAGGAAGCAATTTAATGTAGTACATACTCAAATGAGGAATTAAATATAATTGAGTGGGAGGTATGTTTCACATAAACATAATGGGTAGCTTAGTGAGGGAAGGGTTTCATAATTGGCAACAATTATGAGTAAAGGCTTCCTGGAGTAGGTAGAACTTGGTAAGAGTCTTGAAGTCTTGATTGATTTGAAGAACATTTATTTGCCTAATAATCCAGATTTCCTAAAATCTTCTATAGTAATTATCTAGTGTTTTTTTCTGCCATAACTGTTACCTTTCTCCATCTTCTCGTTTTCTGGGAAGTGCTTCTTTCTCTACTCCATGTGACTTGAGCGGGAGCTGCCATCTTTTTAAAGACCTCTCTCCCAGATTGTATTAATTGCCATGAAATAAGCACTTGATCTGATCTGAGCCAATGAAAATAGCCAAATTTATGGCCACAGTTGATGAGTTCAGTGATTGGTACCTGACCAAAGATTAGTTAATCAGTTCCATTTGTTGGATTTTTGAGTTTGGTACTAGAGAAAGCGAATCTTGGTTCCTCTGTGGGTTTGTGCTTTGTGAATTCTGAAATCCTGAAGCTATGGTGGTCATCTTCCTGGCTGGTTTTATTTTATTTTATTTTATTTTATTTTATTTTATTTTATTTTATT
>NW_024412377.1:50613389-50703295 GCF_014898765.1 Herpailurus yagouaroundi
TTTTATTTTATTTTATTTTATTTTATTTTATTTTATTTTATTTTATTTTATTTTATTTATATTTATTTTTGAGAGAGAGTGAGAGAGAGCGCACATGTGCACACAAGTCGGGGAGGGGCAGAGAGAGAGACACAGAATGGGAAGCAGGCTCCAGGTTCTGACCTGTCAGCGCAGAGCCCGATGTGGGGCTTGAACTCAGGAACTATGAGATCATGACCTGTGCTGAAGTCAGACGCTTAACTGCCTGACCCACCCAGGCACCCCCTGGCTGGTCTATTTAAAAAAAGAATAAAGTAGACCTGTAAAATGAAACAGAAATGAGGGGTGCAAAGAGGGTCTTGGTGGCACTTAATTATCTGATTCCAGGGGTCTTTGAGATCCATCTTTATGCACTGCTTTGGTTATTCAATCTTCATATGAATAACTTCTAATAATCCCTGCTGCCACCACTAGCTATCTTTTGCCCTTAGCTAGTTTGAGTTGAATTTTTGTCAAATGCAGCAAAGAGTCCTGATGAATATTTCATTGTGACTTCATGTTGAAATAGATAGAATAGGGATTATCTTTATTTTACAGAGAACAAAATGAGGCTCAGAAAAAAAAAATAATGTAACCAAGATTCTAAAAAAGATGAAGAGTTGACCTAAAATGTACAGTCTTCTGTCCCTGGAGAAAACATTAGGAGGTTCAAAGAGATGTGGGCAGGAAAAGTCTGCTGTCTTGGGAGATTCATTATACTAACTATGAAGACAATGGCTTCCCATTGCTGTGGTATTCTGAATGTTCTGACACTAAATTTTGGTATTATTTTAGCTTGGGGTTTTTTCTTTCCTTTGTCAGCAAACCTTGGCTTTTGAGGAAACAAAGGAAGCCCAATTCCACCACAGCACCCACTTTCCATTTTACTTTAGGTCTGTGGGGTTACCCGGTCTGAAATCAGTCATAACTATCTGTTTGTGTCGTAATGATGTAACACTGAAAAGAATGGCTTTTGACAAGGACTGATTCCAAAATGATATGAAATAATTGATTGTCTCACGCTTATCAAGCACACTGAAATTCCTATTAACCTAGGGACTCAGAAAGATGCAGAAAGAAGAAACCCTTGAGTTTAAGGACAAATTTTGCTTATGCTATCTTCAAAAAAAGGAAGACAAGAAGAGGAACTTAGTACATTTAAAAATTTATAACTTCCATTACTTAAAAAAAAACGATTTAAGATGGCTTCAAAGGATATAAAAATATGGGAAGAGAGTAAGTTAAAAGTAGAAGAGATTAAAAATGACGACCATTATATAGAATTAGGAGTGAGGCCAGTAAAAAACAAATAGGACACAATCCTATATGTGTTTGACAACTGGTTCTCAAGTTGAGCTTTAAGCTTTCTTGCTGTCAGTGCAAGCCGGAAAACCCAATCAACTACACAGTTTGCAATTCCATGAGATAAAACAAACCAAATCCGTAGGATAAGTACAATTGCATCTGATCCTATGACCAGAAATAATGTGACTTGGGTTCTTACAAAGAGAGCACTGTGTTGTATAATGTAAAGCCCTCAAGGGCCCCTGCCAAGAGGCCCCAGGATGAGATTCACAGCCCTGGTTCTCATAGCTCATAGCTTCTCATAGCAAATTTTAATCATCTTTATGATTTCTACCATATCTACTTAATTACATTAAAAATTTATTAACCTAATATATTTTTGGCGTAGTTTTTACTTGGACCCAATTTTAAACTTAATTTCATTTTAGCAAGGTAGATGGGCTAGTTCTATTTTTCTAATACCCTTTAAATTAAGTTTATAAGTATTGAAATTAAAAAGTCTATTATAGCCCCAAATTTTCTTATGTACCCCTAGTGATATGTGGGCTACACTTTGGGAAACAGTGGCTCAGGGAAAAAGAAGAACCCTGACATTTGAATAACCGTGACCTCATTGCATCTATCTCTCATGAAGTATTACCATCATCAGAGATGAGAAAGCCAAGGTTAGGACTTGTGCAAGATCCCGCAAAAGCCAAGCCGGGATGAAACTCGAGTTTTCTGATGAAAGTCAAGGTCTAGCTTCTAGCTGAATATGTGGAGGGCCTTTTCCCAAACTGAAGTTCAAGCTCTTTATGACAGTTGGCCTTTTTGCTTCCTGCCAGAATGCCTCACCTACTGCGTGGTCTGTGGTGATGCCTACTGTGATGTGGTTACTGGAACCCAGTCTGCTGGACCAAAGAAAGGAGGTCTGACAGGCAGATGTGGAATCCTAAAGCGGAACTTCATCCACTGCTATGGACAGCTCTACCTCTTCCTGCCCCCATGGATTTTTGGGGAAGTACTTTTGTGGCTTGCCAGTCTCTCATTAGGCAGGGCCGCTTGCCCTGGGTTGACCTAATCCACTGGTGGAAAGTACAGCTGGGAGATTTAGAATGGTTGCAGTTTGACATTGATTCTTTGCAGCTCACTGTCACCGTGAGCTTTTTTGGTAAGATGTTGAACTAAAGTTTGTTGTAGAGAATCATAGGATTCCTCCTAATACTGGGGGACATTTGGAGTCATAACTGACAGTGGCTTTCTGATGACAACTTATGCAAGCTCAGAGGAGAAGCTATCTCTCTCTCACAGGAATATGACTTTGGGTAAATCACCTTGAACGCTGGACCCATAGGTGTGGTCTGTACTCCCACTGAGCCCTGATTTGTAGCATAAGCCTTTTTTCTCTTCCTCCTCCTCCTTCTACTACTTCTTTTATGAATAGAAGTAATGTTTCATGCTTCATCTTTCTCTTAAAGAGATTTTTAAAATCTCATAGTTAAAAATATTATTTAAAACCTTTTTATTTTGAGGTAAGTATAGATTCACATGCATTTGTATAAAATGCTACGGTAAAATCCTGTGTACATTTTACCCAGTTTTCCCTAATGGTAATTTTCTTAAAGAAATTTTAGAATTACTGAGATACAATTTGTCCGTAATAAAACTCGTTCTTTTAAAGTATACAATTTGATGAGCTTTGACTAATATGTACAACTGAGTAACTCCCATCGCAATCAAAATACAGAACATCTCCATCATCCCCAAAAGTTCCTTCATGCCCCTTTGCAGTTAATCACTTCTCCCCATTCCTGGCCCCTAGAAACCGCTAATCTGTTCTCTGTCCCTATATTTTTGTCTTTCCTAGACTGTCTTTTAAATGGAATCATATGGTATGTAGTCTTTTGTGTCTTTTTTTTCACTTAGTGTAATGCTTTTGAGATTCATCCATGTTTCTGAATGTATCACTAGTTTGTCTTTTTTAAATTACTGAGTAGTTTTCTTTATATACCACAATTCATTTATACACTCACCAAGTGATGGAAATTTGCACCATTTACACTTTTTGGCTACTAGGAATAAATATACTATAAACTTTCTTATATAAATCTTTGGGAGGACATTTCTCTTGTGTAAATTCTTAGAGTAGGATTTCTAGGTTGTATGGTAAAAGTATGTTTAACTTTATATGAAACTACCAAATTATTTTCCAAAGTGATTGTACAATTTTGCATTTCCAATAGCAATATATAAAAATTTCAGTTCCTGCATATCCTGCTCCACACTTGGTATTGTCAGTTATTTTGAAAATTTTAGTCATTCTAGTGGTATCTTACTTATGTACTTTTTTTCCTTTTTCTTCTTTCTTTCTTTCTTCCTTTCTTTCTTTCTTTCTTTCTTTCTTTCTTTCTTTCTTTCTTTCTTTCTTTCTTTCTGTTTTTTCTTTCTTTTTTTCTTTCTTTCTTTCTTTCTTTCTTTCTTTCTTTCTTTCTTTCTGCCATTTGAATATCTCCTTTGGTAGATGTCTGTTTGAATATTTTGCCTATTTTTTGATTGAGTCATTTGTCCTCAAATTAATGAATTGAAAGCAGTTTTCATATTTTCTAGATATAAGTCTTACACTAGATATGTGATTTAAAAATATTTTCTCCCAGGGAACCTGGGTGGCTCAGTTGCTTAAGCATCTGACTTCAGTTTAGGTCATGATTTCACAGTTTGAGTTTGAGGTCTGCTTCAGGTAAGCCCCGCTTCTCTCTCTCTCTTCCTCTCTCTCTCTCTGCCCTTCACTCACTTGTGCCTTCTCTCTCTCTCTCAAAAAAAAAATGTTTTCTCCCAGTCTGTAATGTGTCTTTTCATTAAAAAAAACAACAGTGTATTTCAAAGACAATATATTTTTCATTTTATGAAGTCCAATTTTTCAATTTTTAAATTTTGTGGTTTGTGTTTTTATGTCCTAACACATTTTTTGCTTAATGCAGTCACAAAGATTTTCCTCATGTTTTCTTTTAGAAGTTTTTTAAAAAAATTATTAAATGTTTATTTTTGAGAGAGAGAGAGTGCTAGCAGGAGAGGAGCAGAGAGAGAGGGAGACACAGAATCTGAAACAGGCTCCAGGGTCTGAGCTGTCAGCACAGAGCCTGACGTGGGACTCAAACTCACGGACTGTAAGATCATGACCTGAGCTGACGTCAGACGCTTAACCAACTGAACTACCCAGGTACCCCTAGAAGTTTTAATTTTAGTTATTATTTTTATATCTGGAATCCATTTTGAATTAATTTTTGCATATGGTGTGAGATAAGAACTGTGGTTTGTAATTTTTGCATTTGAGTACCCAATTATAATACTGCCATTTGGTGAAGAGACCATTTCTTCCCATTAAATTATTTTGGCACTTTTGTCTAAAATCAATTGATACAGGGGCGCCTGGGTGGCGCCGTCGGTTAAGCGTCCGACTTCAGCCAGGTCACAATCTCGCGGTCTGTGAGTTCGAGCCCCGCGTCAGGCTCTGGGCTGATGGCTCGGAGCCTGGAGCCTGTTTAAGATTCTGTGTCTCCCTCTCTCTCTGCCCCTCCCCCGTTCATGCTCTGTCTCTCTCTGTCCCAAAAAAAAAAAAAGTTGAAAAAAAATTTAAAATCAATTGATACAATATACATATGGATCTATTTTTGAACTCTATTCTGATAAGGTTTTTTTATCTTCCAATTTTGTTCAAATTCAAGGTAATTAACATAAAGTGTAGTACTGGTTTCAGGAGTAGAATTTAGTGATACATCACTTACATATAACATCCAGTGGTCATCACAAGTGCCCTCCTTAATGCCCATCACCCATGTAGTCCATTGCCTCCCCTCTATCAGCCCCTCAGTTTGGTCTGTATAGTTAAGACTCTCTTATGGTTTGCCTCTCTCTGTTTTTATCTCATTTTATTTTTCCTTCCCTTCCCCTATTAATTCATTTGTTTTGTTTCTTAAATTCCACTCATATGATATTTGTCTTTCTCTGACTGACTTATTTCGCTTAGCATAATACACCCTAGTTCCACTGTGTGTGTGTGTGTGTGTGTGTGTGTGTGTGTGTGTGTGCACGCACATGTGTGCATGTGGTTTGGGTTGGTGTATCTATATATCTCTATCTCTATCTTTCTCATCTTCTTTATCCATTCATCAGTGGATGGATATTTGGCCTCTTTCCTTAATTTGACTATTGTTAATAGTACTGCTATAAACATTGGGGTGCATGTGCCCCTTCAAATCAGTATTTTTGTATCCTTTGGGTGAATACCTAGTAGTGTCCAGTTTTCCCAACACCATTTGTTGAAGAGACTTTTTTCCATTGGATATTCTTCCCTACTTTGTAGAAGATTAGTTGACCATATAGTGATGGGTCCATTTTTGGGTTCTCCATTCTGTTCCATTGCTCCATGTGTCAGTTTTTATGCCACTACCATACTGTCTTGATGATTACAGCTTTGTAGTATAGCTTAAAATATGAAATTGTAATGCCTCCCACTTTGCTTTTCTTTTTCAACATTACTTTGGCTATTTGGGGTCTTTTTCTGGTTCCAGACAAATTTTAGGATTGTTTGTTCTAGCTCTGTGAAGAATGCTGCTGTTATTTTGATACAGATTGCATTGAATGTGTAGATTGCTTTGGGAAGGATAGACATTTTAACAATATTTGTTCTTCCTACCCAGGAGCATGGAATCTTTTTCCATTTCTTTGTCTCTTCTTCAATTTCTTTCATAAGTGTTCTATAATTTTCAGAGTACAGATCTTTTGCCTCTTTGGTTAGCTTTATTCCTAGGTATCTCATGGTTTTGGTGCAGTTGTAAATGGGATCGATCCCTTGATATCTCGTTGTGTTGTTTCATTATTGGTGTATAGAAATGCAACAGATTTCTGTATATTGATTTTATATCAGCAGCTTTGCTGAATTCATGTATCAGTTCTAGCAATTTTTTGGTGGAGTCTTTCGGGTTTTCCACGTAGAGTGTCATGTCATCTGTGAAGAGTGACTCTTCCTTGACAATTTGGATACCTTTCATTTCTTTTTGGTGTCTGATTGCTGATTCTAGGACTTCCTCTACTATGTACTGTGTTGGACAGCAGTGGTGAGAGTTGACATTTCTGTCATGTTCCTGACCTTATGAAAAAAGCTTTCAGTTTTTTCCCACTGAGGATAATATTAGCTGTGGGTCTTTCATATATGGTCTTTATGATGTTGAGGTATGTTCCTACGATCCCTACTTTCTTGAGGGTTTTTATCAAGAAAGGATGCTGTATTTTGTCAAATGTTTTTTCTGTATCCATGATCTGAGAGGGTCATATAGTTCTTATCCTTTCTTTTATTAATGTGATGTATCACACTGATTGATCTATGGATATTGAAACACCCCTGCAGCCCAGGAAAAAATCCCACTTGATCATGGTGAATAATTCTTTTAACGTACTGGTGGATTCAGTTTGCGAGTATCTTGTTCAGAATTTTTGCATCCATGTTCATCAAGGAAATTGGTCTGTAATTCTCCTTTTTAGTGAGGTCTTTATCTGGCTTTAGAATCAAGGTGATGCTTGTGTCATGGAATGAGTTTGGAAGTTTTCCTTCCATTTTTATTTTTTTGAAATATTTTCAGAAGAATAAGTATTAGTTCTTCTTTAAATGTTTGGTAGATTTCCCCAGGGAAGCCATCTGGCCTTGGACTCTTGTTTGTTGGGAGATTTTTGATTACTAATTCAATTTCTTTTCTGGTTATGGGTCTGTTCAAATTTTCTCTTTCTCCCCTTTCAGTTTTGGTAGTTTATATGTTTCTAGGAATTTATCCATTCTTCCATATTGCCCAATTTGTTGGTATATAATTCCTCATAATGTTCTCTTATAATTGTTTGTAGTTCTGTGTTTCGGGTTGTGATCTGTCTTCTTTCATTCATGATTTTATTTATTTGGATCATTTCTCTTTTCTTTTTGATAAGTCTGGCTAGGGGGTTATCAATTTTATTAATTCTTTCAAAGAACCAGCTTCTAGTTTTGATGATCTGTACTACTTTTTAAAAAATTTTCTATATCATTTATTTCTGTTCAAATCTTTATTATTTTCCTTCTTCTGCTGTTTTTGAGCTTTATTTGCTGCTCCTTTTCTAGCTCCCTTAAGTGTAAGGTTAGGTTGTATATTTGTATTTTCTTGCTTCTTGAGTAAGGCCTGTATTGCTATATATTTCTCTCTTATGACCACCTTTGCTGCATCCTAAAGGGTTTGGACTGTTATGATTCATTTTAATTTGCTTTTAAATTTCTTCTTTAACTTCCTGATTAACCCATTCATTCTTTAGTAGGATGTTCTTTAACCTCCATGTATTTGTGGTCTTTACAGATTTTTTCTTGTGGTTGACTTCACGTTTCATAGTGTTGTAGTCTGAAAATATGCATGGTGTGATCTCAGTCTTTTTGTGCTGGTTGAAGGCTGATTTGCGACCCAGTGTGTGATCTATTCTGGAGAATGTTCCATGTGCATGCAAAAAGAATGTGTATTCTTCTGTTTTAGGATAAAATGCTCTGAATATATCTGTTAAGTCTATCTGGTCCAGTGTGTCATTCAAAGCCATTGTTTCTTTGTTGATCTTCTGCTTAGATGATCTGTCTGTTCCTGTAAGTGGGGTGTTAAAGTCCCCTACTATTATTGTGTTATTATCAATGTGTTTCTTTAAGTTTGTTATTAATTGATTTATATATTTGGCTTTCTACAAGTTGGGGGCATAAATACTTAACAATTGTTAGATCTTGTAGGCTAGACCCCTTTATTATGATATAGTGCCCTTCTTCGTCTCTTATTACAGTATTTGCTTCAAAATCTAGTTTATCGGATATAAGTATAGCTGCTCCAGCTTTATTTTGATGTTCATTAACATGATATATGGTTCTCCACCCCCTCACTTTCAATTTGGAGGTGTTTTGGGGTCAAAAATGAGTCTCTTGTAAGCAGCATATCAATGGGTCTTGTTTTTTAACCCATTCTGATACCCTGTGTCTTTTGTTTGGAACATTTAGTCCATTTACATTCAGAGTAATTACTGATAGATATGAATTTAGTGCCATTGTATTACCTGTAAAGTCGCTGTTCCTATAGATTGTCTCTGTTCCTTTCTAGTCTTTGTTGCTTCTGGTCTCTCTTTCCTGTTCAGAAGGCCCCCCTTAATAATGCTTGCAGAGTTGGTTTCGTGTTCACGAACTCCTTTAGTTTTTGTTTGTCTTGGAAACTCTTAATCTCTCCTTCTATTCTGAATGACAGCCTTGCTGGATAAAGTATTCTTGGCTGAATATTTTCCCCAGTTAGCACATTGAATATATCATGCCACTCCGTTCTGCCCTGCCAAGTTTCTGTGGACAGGTCTGCTTCTAACCTTATTTGTCTACTCTTGTAGGTTAAGGACCTCTTGTCCCCAGCTGCTTTCAGGTTTCTCTCTTTATCTTTATATTTTGCAAGTTTCACTATGCTATATCTTGGTGTTGACCTGTTTTGGTTGATTTTGAAGGGAGTTCTCTGTGCCTTTTGGATTTGAATGCCTGTTTCCTTCCCCAGATTAGGGACATTTTCAGCTATATTTTTTTCAAATAAACCTTCTGCCCCTTTTTCCTGCTCTTCTTCTTGGACTCCTAGGATATGGATATTATTGTGCTTTGTGGAATTGCTAAGTTCTCTAAGTCTGTATTTGTGATCTAATAATTTCTTCCCCTCTTTTCAGCTTCATTATTTTCCATAATTTTATCTTCTATATCATCTATTCATTCCTCTGCTTCTTGTATCCTCATTGTTATTACATCAGTTGTTTTTGCATCTCAGTTATATCATTTTTTTATTTTGCCTAATTTTTAGGTCTTTTATCTCTGCGGCAAAGGTTTCTCTGGGGATCTTCTAAGCTTTTTCCAAGCTCAGCTAGTATTGTTATAACTGTTGTTCTAAATTCTTGTTCAGATATATCGCTTATATTTGTTTTGAGCAAATCCCTGTCTGTGGCTTCTTTTTTTTTTTTTAAGTTTATTTATTTATTTTGAGAGACAGAATGAGTGGGAGAGGGGCAGAAAGAGAGGGAGAGAGATTCAGAATCCAAGTAGCCTTTGAGCATGAGCATGAAGCATGAAGTCCAATGTGGGGCTCAAACTCATGAAACATGAGATCATGACCTGAACCAAAATCAAGAGTTGAATGCTCAACCGACTGAGCCACCCAGGCACCCCCTGGCTGTGGTTTCTTGTTGATATTTCTTTTGGGGAGAGTTCTTCCATCTTGTCATTTTGTCTTGGTTTCTGTCTTTTGCATGTTATGAAAGCTTGTTATGTTTCCTGCTCCTGAGAATAGTGCCATATTAAGAAGGGGTCAGACACTGTCCAGAGCCTGGCACGGCAGGAAGTGTTTCTAGGTGTATGCTGTGTGCACTCTGCTGTTGTCATTTCACTGCTCTTTCCCCCAGGTCAGTCCTCTGCAGAGTTCCTTCTTGCTTGCAGTGGAGAGTGTTTCAACCTTTAACTAGGTGTGCTTTGATTTGTTTATTAAAGTAAGCCTGATTAGGAGCACCTGGGTGGCTCAGTCAGTTAAGCATCTCTTGATTTTGGCTCAGGTCATGGTCTCATAGTTTGTGGAATCAAACCTCGTGTTGGGCTCTGTGCTGACAGTGCAAGGCCTGCTTGGGATTCTCTCTCTTCTCCCTCTCCCTCTCTGCCCATCCCCTGCTCATGCTGTCTCTGCCTCTCTCTAAATAAATAAATAAACTTAAACAAACAAACAAAGCCTGATTAAAAAAACAAAAGTGGGAATGCAAGCTGGTGCAGCCACTCTGGAAAACAGTGTGGAGGTTCCTCAAAAAACTAAAAATAGAACTACCCTACAACCCAGCAATTGCACTACTAGGCATTTATCCATGAGATACAGGTATGCTGTTTCGAAGGGACACGTGCACCCCCATGTTTATAGCAGCACTCTCAACAATAACCAAAGTATGGAAAGAGCCCAAATGTCCATCGATGGATGAAGGGATAAAGAAGATGTGGTATATATATACAATGGAGTATTACTCGGTAATCAAAAAGAATGAAATCTTGCCATTTGCAACTCCGTGGATGGAACTGGAGGGTATTATGCTAAGTGAAATTAGTCAGTCAGAGAAAGACAAACATCATATGACTTCACTCATATGAAGACTTTAAGAGACAAAACAGATGAACATAAGGGAAGGGAAACAGAAATAACATAAAAACAGGGAGGGGGACAAAACAGACGAGACTCATAAATAATGGAGAACAAACTGAGGGTTACTGGAGGGGTTGTGGGAGGGGGGATGGGCTAAATGGGTAAGGGGCACTAAGGAATCTACTCCTGAAATCATTGTTGCACTATACGCTAACTAATTTGGATGTAAATTTTATTTATTATTTAAAAAAAAATTTTTTTTTCAATGTTTATTTATTTTTGGGACAGAGAGAGACAGAGCATGAACGGGGGAGGGGCAGAGAGAGAGGGAGACACAGAATCGGAAACAGGCTCCAGGCTCTGAGCCATTAGCCCAGAGCCTGACGCGGGGCTCGAACTCATGGACCGCAAGATCGTGACCTGGTTGAAATCGGACACTTAACCGACTGCGCCACCCAGGCGCCCCGGATGTAAATTTTAAAAGATAAAAAAAAAAAGAACAACAACAACAACAACAAAACCAACTCCACCCCTGCGTCCTGGCGTCCAGAAAAAGAGAAAAGGAAACAAAAAAACAAATGAACAAAAACTTCTAATCCTGATTCCAAAGGAAAAAAAAAAAAGAAAAGAAAAGAAACCCTGGACCTATTTCTATCAGAACCGAAGCTGATGCTTTGGAGCACTCTATGATCAGTTGACTTGGTGCACGCGGCAGAGGCCTGTGTTAGTCCTCTGGGAGAGAGGCCAGCTCTGGTGCCTGACAGTCACATCTGCCCTAGTAAAGATGCCCTTGTAGGGCATGAAGGGGTAGGCTTTGATGTAAGTGGCTCCAGCCTCAACTGGGGGTGCTGTGTTGCTCACTGAAGTCCCACCATGCTGGTGGGTGTGGTGGCGGGGGAGATGGTGTCACTGGTTACCCTGCTCTCTCATCCCCAGGGAGGGGAGCTCTCTCCTGCTCTTCAGGAAACTCTCAGAGCCAAAAGAATAATCTTCTCTCCTGTGGCCCAGGCTTCTGTCAGATCCCTGCCCTCAACCCTTCTGTGCCCAAGGCCGTCAGCTCTCCTGGTGCCACAGCTGTCCCGTGTTTTATCTTTGGGGCATGGCTGGGATTCAAGACTCCAAATCTTAAAAGGATCCAGCAGGACATGGAATGCTCCCTTCCTCCTAAAGAGAACCTCCCAGTACTGCACCTGGTACCGTCCTGTCCCAGAAAAGCAGTTGCATGGCTGTGCAGATGCCTGGAGTTTATGGTGAAACACTATGGAAAGCTGTGACCAGGTTATCTGCCCTCTGTGAGTGCCTCTGTCCCATGCTGTTGAACGGCCACTCACAGGTGCCAGCTGGGTGTTTTGTCCTCGGAGAGGCAATTTACCCTCTTCCAAATGCACTCCAGGAAGGGGGATGTTCTTTCCCAGTGTGACTCAGGAGATCCCCACATCACGCTGTCCACTGCCTGCCTGCTCCCGGAACCTCTGCCCTCCTTTTCTACAGGAGCACCGCTGCCCCCCACCCCAGTTTGTGCACCAGCCAATGGCGCACACTTCCAAAACCTCAGAATTTGAGCCCCAATGTTTGCAAAAATTTTCAATAGTCAGTGCCTCCTGATTCCCCCAGTCAGTGGTTTTGAGGGAGTATGTTTTTTGTGTGAACCAGAGGCATTGCTCTTTCTCTCCACTTCTCTCCTCCTTTCTGTGAAAAGGGCTCCCTCCCCTCTGATACTGTGCCTTTTGTCTCCCCCAGTTCACATCTCTGCACCTCATACCTGCCACATTTTCTCCCTCAAGTTATACAGATTGTTCTCTTAATCCTCCAATAAGTTTCCTAGGTGTTCAAGATGATTCGATGTTGATCTATCTGTGTTGGAGGAAGGAGGCAAGCCCAAGGTCCCCTTACTAGTCTGCCATCTTAACTCCTCCCTCTCTGTTTTGATATGTTGAACCATCAGTACCATACTCTCTTGATACCTGCAGCTTTATAGTAAGTTTTAAAATCATTTATAAGTTCTCTTTGATATTTATATGAAATAATTATTTTAGCTATTTAAATTCCTTTGTACTTAATATAAAATTTAAAGATGTTATACCAATTTATACAAAAAATAAGCCCACTGGAATTTTGATTCAGGTTGTATTAGACCTATATGTTAATGTGGAATTTGGGGAGAATTGACTTCTTAATAACATCGAATCTTCTGATCCATGAATATGGTTTGTCTCTCTATTTAGCTAAGTTTCTAAGCAGTATTTTGTAGTTTCTGTATAAAAATCTTGCACATATTTTGTAATATTTATTAATTTGTGTCTTGGTCCTGTACCTTGCAATCATGCTAAGTTTATTTAGAAGTTCTGACAGTCTTTGTTTTAGGTGTTATGTATGTATGTATGTATGTATGTATGTATGTATGTATTTACGTATGTGTGTAGATTCCTTAGGCTTTTGTTTGTAGACCATCATATCATCAGCAAATAATAGCAGTTCTTCCTTTGAATGTTGGTGTCTTTGTTTTATTTCTCTTAATACAGGAAATACTGGCTAAGACCTGTAATACAGTAGAGAATAGAAGTGGTGAAAGCAGATACCATTGCCTCGTTACCAACTTTAGGAGAAAAGTGTTTAATCTTTTATCATTGAGTATGATGTTAGCTGTAGGACTTTTGTAGATACCCTTTATCAGATTGGGGAAGTTCTTTTGTCAACTGTATCCTTTAATCAGCTGTGAATTTTTATCATGAATGGATGTTGACTTTGGTCAAATCTTTTTTCTGCATCTATTTTGACTTTCTTATGGCTTTTGTTTTTCAGTCTGTTGACATGATGAATTACACTGATCTATTTTCCAATGTTGAGCCAACATTGCATTCCTAGCATAAACCCTACTTGGGCATAATGTAGTTTCTATTTTTCTGGACTCATTTTATTAATATTTTGTCAAGGATTTTTGAGTTTAGTTTCATGAGACATTTTGGTGTGGAGTATTTTTATCTTGTATTTCTTTTTTAATTTGGTCTTAATGTTAGGGTAATGTTGATGTCATAAAATTAGTTGGGAAGTGTTTTTTCCTCTTTTATGTTCTGGAAGAGTTCATGTAGAATTGATATTATACTGTGGGGGGCGGGCAAGAACTCCTCTCTTCTTCAAGATCCTTCTATGACTCAAATTGACATGAGACACATTAACAGGAGAAAGTCAAATTTAATAATGTATGTATGAGGAGTCCATATAGACATGGAAATTTCAAAGACAATTAAGCAAAATGAGACACATATGTCATCCTTAACCAAGGAAATGGGGTTAGGGGTCTGTGGTTTCAAAATAAAGGAATACAATTCACAGGGTAATAAGGAGAAGAACAGCTGTTTGGTAATTAGATGTTTGTCCTGCCATATAGATTGGTTCCTCAGATAAACATGTATCTCTGGTAATAACCCTTATTCTGGCAAGACCCTCCAATTAAGATTCTTCTTCTTTTTTAACTTTTTTAAAAAAAATTTATTTTAGGGGCGCCTGGGTGGCGCAGTCGGTTAAGCGTCCGACTTCAGCCAGGTCACGATCTCGCGGTCCGTGAGTTCGAGCCCCGCGTCAGGCTCTGGGCTGATGGCTCGGAGCCTGGAGCCTGTTTCCGATTCTGTGTCTCCCTCTCTCTCTGCCCCTCCCCCGTTCATGCTCTGTCTCTCTCTGTCCCAAAAATAAATAAACGTTGAAAAAAATTTTTTTTAATTTATTTTATTTTATTATTATTATTTTTTTAAGTTTATTTATTTATTTTGAGAGAGAGGGAGAAAGGGAGAGAATAGAAGCAAGGGAGGGCCAGAAAGAGAGAGAGGGAGAGAGAATTCCAAGCAAGCTCCGTATTGACAATGTGGAGCCTGATGTGGGGCTCAAAATCACAACCATGAGACCGTGACCTGAGCTGAAACCAAGAGTCAGACTCTTAACCGACTGGGTCACCCAGGCACTTCTTCTTCTTCTTCTTCTTCTTCTTCTTCTTCTTCTTCTTCTTCTCCTCTTTCTCCTTCTCCTCCTCCTCCTCCTCCTCCTTCCTCTCCTTCTCCTTCTTCAATATTTTATTTTTAAGTAATCCCTACACTGATGTGGGGCTGGAACTCATGATGCTGAGATCAAGAGTCTCACTCTCCACTGACTGAGCCAGCCAGGCACCCCTTAACTGGGATTATTATATGTAGTTAAGGTGGCGGGGGGGGGGGGGCGGAGAGGTAAAAGTTCCTCTTGAGCCTTTAGGGTCTTCAATGCCTTCAGCTCAAAATAATCCACATACCAAAGCAGTAGCATATTCTGGGGGTCCTGTTCTGAACCCCTTCAATATCTTCTTTAAATGTTCGGTATAATTCCCTAGGAAAGTCATTTGGACCTATAGTTTCTTTGTGGGAAGGATTTTAACTATGAATATAATTTCTCTAATAGATTAAAAAATTTTAATGTTTATTTTTATTTTTTAAATTTACATTTATTTATTTTTGAGAGACAGAGAGAGATAGAGTACAAGTGGGGGAGGGGCAGAGAAAGAAGGAGACACAGAATCCAAAACAGGCTGCAGGCTCGGAGCTGTCAGCACAGAGCCCGACGCGGGGCTCGAATTCACAAGCTGTGAGATCATGACCTGAGCCAAAGTTGGACGCTCAACAGACTGAGCCACCCAGGCGCCGTTTATTTATTTTTGAGAGACAGAGAGAGACAGCACAAGCAGAAGATGGGCAGAGAGAGAGGGAAACACAGAATCGGAAGCAGGCTCCAGGCTCTGAGCTGTCAGCACAGAGCCCAACGTGGGGCTCAAACTCAGGAGCCATGAGATCATGATCTGAGCTGAAGTCAGATGCTTAACCGACTGAGCCACCCAGGCTCCCCGTTTTAATAGATTTAAGACCATCCAAGTTTTCCCTTTCCTGAGTGAGTGTTAGCAAGGAATTTGTCTATTTCATCTAAGTTGTCAAATATATTGTCAGAAAGTTGTTCTTAATATTACATTATTCCTTTTAATGGCTGATAGGTCTGCAGTGATAATCCCTCTTTCATTCATAACGTTGGTAATTTGGGTCTCCGTCGTTTTTCTTGGTTAGTATGCCTAACCAATTTCATTGGTCTTTCCAAAGCACCAGCTTTTGGTCTTGTTGATTTTGCTTAGTATATTTGTTTTCCCTTTTAATTTTTTTTCCCTTATCTTTATTATTTCCTTCCTTTTATTTACTTTGGGTTTCATTTGCATTTAATTTTCTAATATTATGAAGTGGAAACTTAAATATTCGATTTTAGACCTTTTTTTCTAATATCAGTATTTAATACTGTCAGTTTCCCTTTAAGTACTTAAAGATCCCTTTAACAGGATCCTACAAATTTCTAAAGTTTCTTATCATTTTAATTTAGTTTAAAATATTTTCTAATTCCCCTTGTTATTTCTTCTTTGACCTGTGGGTTATTTACAAATGTGCTGTTTATTACCCAAATATTTGAGGATTTTCTTGGTGTCATTCTGTTGCTATTGTCATTCATATTTCTTGCTTCCTGGCCCTTTTATTTGAGGCATTTGTGTGCTGCTTCTGATGCATTGGTGCCCTGGGAGAATTCACTTGCTGTTGCCCCAAGCCCTCAGGATGCTATGCTACATTTATTCATTAATTCAGAAAATACTTATTGAGGGCCCTCTATTGCCAAGTTCTATTCCAGGCATTGGAGAATTATCAACTGTGAACACAGTAGAGAAGGGCCTTTCATTATAGTGCACAAGCCTGACAGCGATCATGAAAACAAATACAGGAGCCAAAATTCCCAAATGCTTACTACGGTGAAGAAAAAGAAAATGGTGATGTGATAGAGAATGAATAGATGGGTACTTAAGATTGGGTGTACAAGAAAGGCCACTCTGAGAGGGTGTCATTTGACCTGAGGTTTGAATGACAAAAAAAAGTATCTTCTCATTGAAAAATCTGGGGGAAGATTGTTTCAAGCTAAGGGAACAGAGAGTGCAAAGGCACTGAAGCAGGTGTGAGTTTGGCTTAACCAGGAATCAAGCAAAAGATCAGAGTGGGTGGAGTACAGAGAATACGGAATAAGAGAAGGAATGTGGTCACTGGAGTTAGAGATGACACCCATAGACTTGGAAGACCAAGGCAAAGATTTTGGTTATAGTTTAAGTCCTACCTAGATGGGGGTTTGAATAGGGGAGTGACAAGACCTGATTTATGTTTCAAATGGATCACTTTTGCTGCGGAATGGAGCATGGACTGGAGGGAAACAGGAGGGAAAGCAGAAAGGCCATCAGCCCCACTGTGGACTACTGTGGAATAGGTAGGGGAGGCAGGGAGAATGGCTCTCTCCCCAACTCTCTATTCAATCAATCATTCAGTAGCTCTTACCTGAATATCTGTTGGGTGTCAGCAATATGTTAGGCACTGGGTCTATACTGATATATTGTCTTGAGCTGCGCTGCCACTAAACTTTTAGTCAAATGTCCCTTTCGGTTTCCTGGGTCCTCAAGCAGCGCTGGCTGGGCACGTTGTCTTTCGTGAACATTAATCCTATAGGGGCTCACCTGAACCCCACGCACTTTCGTGTGGGCTCACCACTGGGACAAGAAACCATGTAGGATATCTCCTCCTGAGGCACCTTCCTTGGAGCTTCTTACCTCCCTCAGCAAAACATAAGGAATACAAACATGGGGTGCAAAATGGATGCAAGGGGAGAAGGAGGCCTTTGACTTTACCTGCCACTAGCCTGGAACCTCACTGAAGGCTGTACATATATTTGTGAGCAACGGGTTCCAGAGGCCTTTCCCACCAGGGATCACTGAAGGAATTAAAGGTTATAAAGATGACCTCTGTTCCTGGTGTGTTTTCTTTTTTTTAAAAAAAATTTTTTTTTCAACGTTTATTTATTTTTTGGGACAGAGAGAGACAGAGCATGAATGGGGGAGGGGCAGAGAGAGAGGGAGACACAGAATCGGAAACAGGCTCCAGGCTCTGAGCCATCAGCCCAGAGCCCGACGCGGGGCTCGAACTCACGGACCGCGAGATCGTGACCTGGCTGAAGTCGGACGCTTAACCGACTGGGCCACCCAGGCGCCCCCCCGCTGGTGTGTTTTCAATAAGGTCAGGCTTTTTATTTTTTAAGATAAACATTTTTTAAGGTAGTGAAACAGCCTCGTTTAGTATAGACAACACTTTTTCAGATTCAATTTGCAACCACAGGGTCTTGTGTGCAATTCTGGGTGTAACCACATTTCTCAAATGGTACAGAATGTGGGCAGTCAGCTTTCTTCAAATGAAACCAAGCACCTAATATACTGTCCTTCACTATCTAACAGTCAGAAGCCTGAGAACAAACTTCCAGTACAGACCTGACTGACTGGTCAAACTCCTCTAAATCTTCATTGCAGAATACAAAATATCAGGTATGCTTTTTAGTGGAGAGAAAGAGGCTTCAAGTTGTAGGGAAGCAACAGGCAATAGAACAACAATCTAGTAGGTTCTATGTGTCAGGGACCTACTCATTTGGAGTGAACAAAAATAGGAGAATTCTGGCAAAAGTACAGGTGAAAAGTCACTTAAAACCAGTTCCAGAAAATTTTTTTCATGGGCATGAGATCCTTATTTCAGAATGTTATTCAGAGACCCAATATGCAAAAGAGAGAAAATGGAATCTGTTTTGAAAAGGAGGAGGATAAGTAAGCTTGCCCTGTGCCTTCCCATCCCTGGCAAGTCTTGGAGACAGTCCTTCAAGAAACCCAGTTTAAAGCCTGTTGATTTAAACTTGATAGAGAACAAAGATTATGTTAATACCTTCCCCCTCACCAAGTTAAACCTTATTTATGGTATATCATATGCTAGACACTTTGCAAACAAAATAATTTACGCACACAGCATTATGCTTGATCCCATGAAATGAGTATTGGTTCATCTGTTGTCAAGATGAGGAAACTGAGGTTCAGAGTGGCTAGATCATGTGTCCAAAGTCATTTAGTTGCTAAGTGGCAAATTCTTGGCTTCAAACTCAGAGCTGACACCAAAGCTTCTGCTTTTAACCAGTAAACTCTACTGTTTCTCCCTTCTCCCTTCTTCATTTCTCATCAAGAGCAGAAACATTTCAAGGAATGGTTACAGAAAGGAGATTGGAAAGAGGAAAGGAGGAAGAAAGTAATGTGGAGGAGGCAGAGGGAAGAGTTGAGACTTAGGCTAGCGATAAAGAGGAAATTAGTGTAAAATGATAAAAACCCAAGGAACCAGCTGCTAAGAAAGGAAACTCCATGGAAAATCCAAAGAAAGATAATATCATGAGTGAAAGAAGAGAGGGGCTCAGATTTAAGGTCACTGGTTACTAGTGACAGAAATGCCAAGATTTCAGTCAAGACCAGACCCTTGGTTTCTATTGCAATTTGATTACTTAGTCATTTAAAATTGGGTTAATGTTAAGCATGGTAGATCAGCACAGGAGCCTGGCCCCAGACACAGGAGTCTTGTAGGCGGACTAGCCAACGGAGCTGGGCAGTCTTTTTGGGCACGTAGCTCATGAGGCTGTATGGTGACCAGCCCCTGGATGGTGGCTTTCCATGACTTCAAACAATCAGTTTGCCTCCATTGACTGATGTTTTAGCTCGGTTGCCGAGATGGTTAGCTGGGTTAGAGTCCTTGGGCTGACTGTGAACTAACCCACGGGACAACCCAGAAGCCAAGAATCTGGCTGTGGGATGTATTGTTCTCCAAAAGAATAAAGCAGGGAAAAGAAACCAGTGAGGAAGCTCTTGGCTTGCTTGAGGTGACTGGTCTCTGCCGTTGTTTGACCCACTTGTGTGGAATCCGTTGCCAATACCAGCAGGATCAACACCATGCAGTACCCAGCTCTTTTGTAGAGTTGGTGACATAGCTCCCACTGCTGATGTTGACTGGACAAGTGGGTGACAGCTGTAGTGGAAGCACCTGTCCCAAGTGCAAGGTTTGGGGACAGAGAACTTCCTAATTCTGTGCCTCAATTTACCTCTCTGAAAGTCCCTAATTATAGTTGACTTCTTCCATACTTCTTCAGGTAAGGGATGTGGAGTCACAAGGCACGAGTGTTGAGAAGCATCTTAAATCTCTGAATAGGAAAGGAAAGAAATCCCCATTGAAGATCTTCTGTATCCCAGGCAATTCATTTGCCTTCTCAGATCAGATTTCCCCCAAACAGTACAATAGGCAGTATTAGCTCCAACATAGGAGATACTTAGAGGTTTCTGAGATTCAGAGAGATTGTTCTGTCCAATTTTTTTCTAATCCTTTTTGTATCCCTTTCTCCTTGAGGTGCCCTGCATCTCTTGTGGGCATCTAGTGTTGTAATCCTTTTAGATGCTTAGCCCCAACCAAAGGGCACTAGGATAGGTATCGAAAGGCAGGACCCTGGCCTTGGCTGGGCCCACTTCATGGGCCAAGAAGATAACATGGCTATGGAAGGCAGGTAGGAAAAGAATAACAGGCAGAAGTGGGTAATTCAATGAAAAGTGCATATGAAGACCTTCAGCTGCAAGAAAAACACACCACAACAATAAAAAAGGATAAATAAATCCAGAGCTTTTGGATTTGCAGCCTCCTGACTAGATCATCTCTTAGGTCCTTTTGAGCTCCAATATTTAAATGTTTTGCCTCCCATCAAAACTAGCACACCCTTCATCTATTCTCTTCAGGTTCTGCTTTCTGTTGGTTGGAGTGGGTGGTGGCAATGAGCTAATCAGATAAGCTAACCTCTGCTAATGGGTACATTAGCTAATGGGCAACTCCTCCCATGACTTAATGCCATAGTTGGGTTAAATTATATCCCTTCTGATCTTGCCCTGGGGGATTGACAAATAGTGGGAATTCACGTTTCCATGCCCAGTATCCCTGCAACTACACCCTAGGGGCAGCACGGGCACATGACCCAGGCTCCAACCACAGCATCAGTAAGATGTCCAGAGCTTAATGACCAGACTAAAACCTCTGGATTTTGTATTATGTGGTGGCCCCATAGTGGGTGGGAGGTCGCGAGGCATGGGGGACAGGGAGGAGAACCATGACAATCTTAAAGCCGTTTAAATATTTTTGTTGATCACATTTTAAACTCCTAATACACATATAAATATTTTTTAAGTTAAAAAAGTACATTTGTGGTAAAAAAAAAAAAACAACCTAGAAAGGTATAAAGAGTGAAAGTTTCTGCCCCTCAAACTTAGTCCTTCTCCCTAAAGGAATTAACTACTGTTAATTTCCTTTTTAAAAAACTTTGTTTCATTTATTTATTTATTTTGAGAGAGAGAGAGAGAGAAAGAGAGAGAGAACAAGCAGATGGGGGCAGAGAGAAGGAAAGACAGAATCTTAAGCAGGTTCTGTGTCATTAGCCCAGGGCCTGATATGGGGCTTGAACTCATGAACCGTGAGATCACGATCGGAGCCAAGATCAAGGGTCAGATGCTTAACTGACTGAGCCACCCAGGCACCCCTGTTAATTTCTTATACATATCTAAACCTATAAGCTTGACTATTCTATCCTCAGAGAACCAGCCAATCAAGCAACCAACCTCATCTTCTTTGGCTTTTGCCACCCCCTGGGCTACAAATTGCAAAAGTGTGGTCTTGTTCGTATATATTTTGTCTTCCATACTCTTTACTTTTTCTCTCCACTCCTGTAAAACCCCTACCTTATTTTCACTTTTTCCATTTCAGAAGAGCCTTTTATCAGTGGCTTACATTTAAGTGTAGAAAAGATTGTAACAAATATAAAATGTGGGATCTAAACAGCATTTTTCATAATTGTGGAAGCTAAGGCCCCAGAAAAAAATGAATGCATGCACTGTCTTGGGTTTGTATAATGTTTTACTGTTTATAAGGGTTTCTTATTCATTGTTGTATTTGACCATCTCACCAGCTCCCCTAGGGAAATAGGCAGTGTTTTTTCCACTGTACCAATGAAGAAATCGAGGCTTCCAGAGTTTGGTATTGGGGTACCAACAGCCAGTGCAGCCACTGTCCTCGGGGCATGGGTGTGGTGAGCCATACATCTCACTGGCATCACCAGCCTTGTGGCAGGGTTCCGCGTGTGGTAAGGAGAGGGTGGAGATGTAATTCTTCAACTTGTAATACTTGGGAGTCTGGCTGTCTTGCATAAGTCGACAGCCAGCTCTGGCTCGGGTGCTCTGCTGACTTCACTTTCCATGTTTAATTTGGCTCCTGGCCCTGGGTTTCCCAGGCGTGGATATGGCAACACCACTGTGCAAAGCAGAGGAGCAGCGGAGCTCCTGGCACTCAGCCAGCATTGCCCTCCCAGACGCGGGCAGGTTGGATGCTGGGCTGATCCCTACCAGTGCCTGCGCCTCACATGCTGGGGCCAGCTCTGTGCTGTCACCAGGACCGCAGGGTCTTTCTTTTTTTCTGCTCCACCTTTTTTTCTTAGGATTGCTTGGTCAGAAAGTGGCTATTGGAGAGCCAGACTTCATATCTCAGGCAGGAAGATGGAGAAAGGGGAAAATACAAGTGGGTGCATGTTGACTGAGTATATACTCTTTGAATCACTTTCCTGGAAGCTTGTCACTAAGGTATTGACTTATGCTTCATCACCCATCCTATCTGCAAAGGTGGCTGGGAGGTGTTGTTTGTTTAGTTGTTTCTTTTCTTAAAAGGGCCCAGTGCTACCTCCACCAATATAGTCTTAGTTATTATGAAAGAGGGAGAGAAGGGGTATTGGGTAGATTACTAACAGCCTCAGCTAAGCTGGGCAATTTTAGCACATGGTCATGCATTCTACTGAATGTGTGGATTAGCTAAATAATTAAACCACTCTGTGCCTTGATTTTTCTCACCTTGCAAATGGACTTAATAATAACACCTCCCTTGCAGTGACTCAATTTTATAGGACTGTTATGAATATTCAATGAGAAAATGTATGTGAAGGTTCAGCTGTAGGAGGCACACTGTTGGCACCTGTACATGTTAGTCGTGATGGTGAGCACAACAGATAGTGAGGATCCAGATCCTGAAGTCAGACTGCCTGGGTTTGTATCCTGCCTCCAGCACTTTCTGCTCAGTCATGGGCCTGTGTATTTCAGTGGTAAAATAGGATGATAGAATCTCTTTCTTTGACTTGCTATCAGATTGAAAGGATCCACGTAGAATGCTTAATAGAGTGTGTGGTGTATCAGAAATGCTCAAAGAATGTTATTCATTATGATTACGGAAGCACAGAGAAGGGGCATGTAACACAGACTCAGTCAGGGAGGGCTTCCACGGTGGGTGGTATCTGGGTTGTATTGTAGCAGATGTAAAGGAGAAAGCCCAGTGAAGAAGGTGGGGAGCATGGCACAAGCAGAGTGGGCAGCGAGGCGGTGTGAAGGGTCCTGTGTGCCTGGGCTCCAAGGTCAGGAGGGAAGTGGGATGAGTTGAGATGGAGAGGAAGGCTGTGTTTAGGACGTGGAAAGCTTGAATGCTGTCATGAGGAACTGAGAGGCCTGGGCGGGGGGGGGGATCCTGGCCTCCTGCCCCATCTCCTGGAGGTGGTTTCTGAATGTGGACAAGATCATATTCACAGATGAGGAATTAGCTGATTTGAACTGAGCGTGGTTTATTGGCATCTGTAAACTGCTACCTGTTAACCAAAGGCTCAAGCCCTGGCCAGGCTCCTCTGGGAAGGGGCCACTAATCACCTAATGATTTCCACTTTGGCAGAGAAGGAAATGCTAATAGCTGGAGGCTGATCTTATGACTGGAAGAGAGCAAGGCTGCTGTAAGTTCTCACAGGCATATAAAAACAAGTTGACTGTAGGTTCCAACAGAGCTTGATTACCCATTAGCTGATGAGAACAGATTTGTTTGTCAGATTCCCCAAGAAATTAAGTTGTGGGCCAGAGAGGTAGATTCTGAAGTGGGAGGAGAAGGAGGAGTTGCCGGGGATACAGGGGCGCATTGTAGTTCAGGGACCATCGGGACAGTAAAGGGGCGGCTGGCTCCTTCGCTGTGAGGTTGAGTAGAAAGAGCCCTTGGCAGGAGTCCACAGACATGGGGGGCAGTCTTATCTCTGTCCCTGGGTTTCCAGAAACAATGCATAGTATTCTGTACAACACGGATAATAACACTTCCTGGACTGGCTATACTAGGCTGTTTAAGGATCACATGAGAAAATGTATGCCTGCGAAGACACTGCATAAGGTGCACCTAGAATAAACCACAGTCTCTGCCCCAGCCTTCGGGGCCTTCTGACAGATTATAGAATACACCGGTTTCTTTCCCACCTTTGCCTATTGACATGTGCTCCTTTTCTGCTTAGAACATTCTACCAGGTTTTCTAGGGCTTGTTCTGCCTCACCTCAGCTTATAAACCGCTTCTTCAGAAACGCAAGAGCATTGAAAGCCTGCACTCCGCTCTGGGCCTTTACTGTCCAAGACAGCAAGTGGTTAAACCCAGGCTTCCAAGCAGGACTCTTGGGTTCAAATTCAACTCTGAAATATACCAGTTGTTTGACCTTGGGCAGTCACCTAACCTGTCTGTGCCTCACTTCCCACATCTATAAGATGAAATATTAATACGGGTATCCCCCACTTTCGAAAGTTGAAGTTCACTTCACTTTTACAAAAGACCTATATTAGTACCTGTTTTCACCAACTAAAAGGAATCTCAAGAGGATTTTCACTTTTATAAAAAAAGCCATTAACGAACTAACAAAGGTCTTTTGTGAAAGCAAAGTGGTGTAATGCAAACTTTCAGAAAGGGGCGGATGCCCTTGACTTCATGCCATTTCATAGGAATGTTCGACTTTCAGATAGTGTGGGAAACCTGTAATATCTATTTCACCAAGTGATGTGGACAAAGGATGACTTTAATAGATGTCAGCTATTATTTTACTGTTCATCAGAGAGCTCTATCTCCTTTCTAGAACTAACCATATCTATGATTAATTTATTGTAAGTATGTTTATTATCTGACACCCGTAATGGGATCTTTGTAAGAGCAGCGACCCAGTCTTTCTCATCCATTCTTTTTTTTTTAAGGTTATTTATATTTTGAGAGAAAGAAAGAGAGCATGAGGGAGGCAGAGAGAAAGCGAGAGACAGAATCCCAAGTAGGCTCCCTGCTTTCAGCGCAGAGCCTGACATGGGGCTCAAACTCAGGAACCATGAGATCATGACCTGGGCCAAAATCAGGAGTTAGATGCTTAACCAGCTGAGCTGCCTAAGGCCTCTCTCATCCATTCTTATGTACCATGTGCATAGCACGGTGCCTGGCACCTAGCACATGCTCAAGAAATAGTTGTTGGACAAGGAGTGTATTGAAGGAATACTTCCCAGAACTGAGCCCAGCGGGTGACTGAGACAGTCCTGGGACCGGCCACAGAGCTTGTCAGATGGCCCTGCTCTGTATTTCATTCTCCTTGTGCAGGGCTTTCGCTTATGTAATGAAACAGCAGTGAAACCCCACGACACCTGAGGGCTTCCCCTCCCACTAGCCCAGTATCTGACCACAAAAAGGGGGAAGAAAAAATAAGAGGAAAAGAGCAGCTCCAAACCACATGCTTCTTGGGACAGAAGAGTGAGCTGTCTTTTTCCCAGAGTCACGTTAGTTTATTGCAGCAGACTGGGGGTATGTTTCGTCGTGCCCGAGAACAGCCAACAGATGAAGCGTCAGATGCCCTGGCCTTGGTGTCAGCAGTCGAGACTTTTTCCAACTCTGCCCCCGAGTTGCTGTGCAACCTCCATCAGGTCACTTTACCTCTCTGGATCTCTTCAGTCCTCATCGACAAATGGAAGGGATTGGAATAGATGATTAAAGGAGAGTGGCCATACAGTACTGGCTTGGCCTATTGATCCGGTATAATTATTAGTGATAACTTCTTTCGTTCTCTAAGTGACCTAGACCACCTGATAAATTATAAGATCAGTTTGATTTGTCTCTTCCAGTTATAATATTTTGCCTTCAAAAAAATGTGTTTTATTGCCTGCCCCTGCCTCTGCCCCACCCCCAGATTAATGCTCTGCCTCACTTCGGGACCCAAGATGCTGACCTCCAAGGACATTGTCACTTGGATGCCTCTGCTCCCTGGTTTCCAGTGAGGATTGGCAATGGGAGGTATCAGCAGATGGGCGTGTGGGAAAAGAGACGTAGGGGCATGAATCCTCTGCTGCCCCCTTCACTGCAACCTTGGAAGTGGCTGCTGCCTACACCCACATCTTTCCTGGGCCTGATCTCTGTGAACCTCACCCTTGCCTGGCTCCTTCAGGCCTAGGGATGAGGGGTGGTAAGGGCTTCCCTGGGTGTGTTGCCTTTCCCAGCTGCTTCCTTAACTCTGCCCACACCTTGGTAGATAGTCCCTCATTGAATTCCTTCCAGCCAACTGTTCTGAGTGTGCTGCCTATTTCCTGCCTCACTTGAACAAATACAGATTCTTTAACACTCAGATCCAGTCTCCATCTGGGGCACGGAGCTCTTTAACACAGGGAAACCTGAATCCAAACATGGGCAGCTACACTGATGGACCTTATTTTCTAGGATGCTAGGAGAGCTGTGGACTGACTTATACCTGGTGAATGAATGAAGGGGAGGGGACATGATGATGACCGTTGAGCCAAATGCCATTTAGTGCCACTTTAGCAGCATAAAAATAAAATGAAACTTACAATGCATGCCTGACACATAACAGGCATTCGAGAAATGTGCATTGAATAAGATTTCCACCCCCCAATTTTATTAAGAACATTTTCAACAACACAGAAGATTGCACAACTTGCACAGTGAACACCTACATACTCACGTCTAGATGTTAGTATATTTGCTTTATCACACATCCATCCAACCATCTAATCCTCCATCTATCAATCCATTCTATCTTTTTTATATTTCAAAGTGAATTGTAAACACAGTATGCTTTTCTCCTAAACAGTTCAACAAAATAGTCATTTTTTTTCATTGCAAAGGCAATTGAAGCTAATTGTAAAACTTTTTGACAATATAGGAGGTATGAAGTGAGAAGAAAATCTCTCTCTCTTCTATCTCCAGTCTTGTTCTTCAGGCATGACTGCTCATAAGTATAATTCCAAATATATAATTGGAACTATATATATATATATATTTGATATTTTACCAAACAAGAATTATAGCATACTTATTGTTTTGCAGCTTGCTTGAAAAAAATCAATCACACCTTGAAGTCATTCTCTCCCATCAGTAATTTCACTTTCTCTTAACTCTTTTCAATGGCTGTAGAATTTTCCATATTTTTTTACTTAACCATTTCATACTGATGGATATTCACACTGTTTCTACTTTTTTGATATGGTAAACAATGGTGCAGTGAAATATTCTTATGCATTTCTTTATTCAATATAGTATTTATTAAACACCAAGTACGTGTTAGGCATCGTTCTATGCTCTGGGGATAGTGGGGGTAATGAGACAGATAAGATCTCTGTGTGGAAATTACATTCTCGTGAGGGAGACAGATTATAAACTGGAAAACAACATGAAATTTTAACTAGTTATGGAGAAAAACAGAATAATATGGTAGATGGGGATAGCAGGTACTACTCCACAAAGGGTGGTCTGGGAAGGCTTCTTTGAGAAAGTCACATTTAAAAATTAAAAAAAAATTTTTTTTAATGTTTATTTATGTTTTGAGAGAGAGAGAGACAGCGTGAGCAGGAGAGGGGCAGAGAGAGAAAGTGGGAGACACAGAATCCAAAACAGGCTCCAGCTTTAAGCTGTCAGCACAGAGCCTGACGTGGGGCTCAAACTCCTGAACTGCAAGATCATGACCTGAGCCCGTGTCAGACGCTCAACCGACTCAGCATCCCAGGCACTCCAAGGAAGTCACATCTGAGCTGAGACCTGAGTGATGAGGAGGTGCCCGTTATGCAAGTCCCAGGGTAAAGGCACAGCAAATGCAAAGCCCCTGAGGTGGGAATAAGCTTCCAGCTTGGTGTGTTTGAAGAATAGAAACAGCCAGTATGACTGAAGTATAGCAAATGGTTGGAAATGCAGTTAGTACGGTAGGTAGGGGCCAGATCTTCTAGGGTCAAGAAGTTTGAATTTAATCCTTAGTGCAGTACATCCGATTACATTTTAGTCACTGGGAAGTCATAAAATAAAACTAGCTTCGTCTGACCTGTGTAGAATGGAATGTGAGCAAACACGTTTCATGTATTCGGTTAGCTGCAGCATCGAAAGCCAGAGTTTCGCCCAGGCTGTGTGTGAAGCATCCTGGAAATAGAATGAATGTCAGGGTCCGACAGATGTGTGTTCAAACTCCGGATCCACTGGTACATATCCGAAGGTGAAAGTAGGGTCCCAAAGATATGTGTACACCCATGTTTATAGCACTATTATTCACAATAGTCAAAAAAAGGAAGCAAACCAAGTGTTTATCAAGAAGAGTGGGTGGGCAAAATGTGGTATATGCACACATATGGAGTATTGTCCAGCCTTAAAAATAAAGGAGACTCGGACACATGCTACACTATGGGTGAGCCTTGAGGATAATCTGGTAAGTGCAATAAGCCAGGCACAAAAAAATACTGTACGGTTCCACCTTACATGGAGTATCTAGAATAGTGAAATTCATAGAAGCAGAAAGTAGAGTGGTGGTTGCAAGGGCTGGGGAGAGGGAGGCATGGGAAATTGTTTAATGGGTATGGAGTTTCACTTTTGCAAGATGAAAAGAATTCTGGAGATGAGTTGCACAATAATGTGAATGTACTTAATACTACTGAACAGTGTGTATGCTTTAAAATGGTAACTTTTATGTAATGTGTATTTTACGATTAAAATTTTAACAAAAATTCCAGCTCCATCACTTAGGAGCATTGTGACTTGGCCAATTAGTCCCTCTGAGCCTCAGTTTTTGCATCGTAAAAGGGAGGCAGTAATACCTCCTAGCTCTTGTGGAGACAGGCTCAAATGCTGTCTCATTCCAGTCTCCCTTTGCAGAATTTAGAAGGCTTCCCAGCCCCTCCCCAGGCAGCTGAAAGACCCCTTCAGTGAATTTCAACTGAGTTGCCCTTGTACTAATACTTGTGGATGCTCAGTGAATACTTGTTGACAGAGTTGCTGACTGAATCCACTTGTGTAGACATGATCCGGAAGGAGACATATGTGTCAGAAGCTCTGTCTGGTCCATAGTTGGCATCCCATAAATATTTATGGAACAGGTGAATGAACAAAGTGGATGATATGCTTGGCCGTGATTGTAAAACAATCTGCCTGTTCCAAAACATAAACGAGATTTTTTTTTCTCATCTGTAACATCATCATTGCTTCAGAAAATAAAGTGACTGAGGGGCGCCTGGGTGACTCAGTCGGTTAGGCGTCTGTCTTCGGCTCAGGTCATGATCTCATAGTTGGTGAGTTCGAGCCTCGTGTTGGGCTCTGTGCTGACAGCTCAGGGCCTGGAGCCTGCTTTGGATTCTGTGTCTCCTCTGTCTCTGCTCCTTCCCCGCTCATGCTCTGTCTCTCTCTGTCTCTTAAAAATGAATAAAAACGTTAAGATATTTTTAAGAAAATAAACTGACTGAAAGCCCTGTTGACTGAGTCTCATCTTAGCATCTTATTAGTTTTCTATTGCTAGAAAATAACACATTTCCACCAATATGAGTGGTTTAAACAACACACATCTATTACCTTACAGTTCTATGGGTCAGATTCCCAACATGGGTCTCGTTGGGCTAAAGTCAAGGTGTCAGTGGGGCTGCATTCATTACTGGAGGTTCTAGGAATGGACCGGCTTCCTTGGACATTTGAGTTTGCAAAATCCAGTTCCTTGCGTCTGTAGGGCTGAGATCCTGTTTCCTTTCTGGCTGTCACTGAGGGCAATTTCTAGCTTCTAGCAGCCACCCACATTCCTTGACTTGCGCCCACTTCTTCTGTCTTCAAAGTCCTCAACTCTTCTCCCCTCTCATCTCTCTGACCTGGCAGAGAAAGGTTCTCCAACCTTTAAGGACCCAAGTACTTAGATTGGGTTTACCTGGATAATCCAGGATATCCTCCCCATCTCAGTGTCCTTAACCTTAATCCCACTTGCACATTCTCCTTTAAAGATGGAAAGATCCTGGAGATTAGGGCATGAATGTCTTTGGAAGGCTATTATTTTGCCTACCACTACATCTGTTATCACTTCAGAATGAATCGGTTTCTCAGGGCAGGTAGTTTGTCTCCCAGCAAAGAGCCCTGGGAAATGAGGCCAATAAAAGGGAAATTTGGATTAAGGGAAGAGAGGTGAGGCACTGGCAGTAAATATGCTGGCAGGCCTGTGAGTGATGCTACAGAGAGAGGTTCCTGGCTTTACCGTATCTAGGTCGCTAAAACAAGAGAGAAATACTCACAAATGCCAAGAAAGTTAAACTTTGTGTGACTTACAATTTCCCTTCAAATCAGTTCTGCCAAGGATAAAGCAACCTTCCCCGGCCATGAATAGTCATAATAGGTTTCCCCAAGATTTTCTTGAGTTGATTGATGGGTTATTATGGGCTCATTGCTGCCAATAATTGAAGGGTGTTGTCTTTGCTGGCTCGGTGAAGCTTCCAGATGTTAACAGAGTAGGCATTACTTGATGCTCACCCCACACCTGGCATTGGCTCCTGTAGTGGGTCCAGCCACTAATCGGGGACCTGGTGGTGTCCAAGGCAGACCTTTAGGTCACTTCCAGAGCTTTCTCTCTAGAGAGTGTACATTACATGGCTCAGATGCCGTCTGTTTTGAATCTTTTTCTTTCCCTCTTTGCCATTTTCTTTCCTCCTTTCTCTCTCTTTCCTGCCCTCTCTTCTCTCCTCTCTAGTTTTCTGGTGTTTTAGGATCCAAATAATGAAAAAGAATAGACACAATTTCAGCTCAGGAAATAACCCAAAGGTATAAGGAAGTCTGTACAAAGTTCACTGCTTGACTCTTCCCCATGCTGATACAACAAGTTTACAGCAAAGGAATCTTGTCTGGGGAAATGAGGCAATGAGAGGTTGAAGTAGCACTGTGGGGTGAGGTGTGGCAGTCTGCTGCTCCTAGATGTCACGGAACCAAAGAGAGAGGGAGAGAATGGCCTCTTCTGAGGCCTCGGGGATTACAGGTTTCAGGTCAACCACAGTCATAATTCTCCCATACATTGTCCCTATAAGAGAGATGGCAGGGAGACTCTGGGCCATGGTTTGTCCTTAGAAAAGGAGTGTGTTGGGCTTGGGCTTTCTAGATGCCACCACAGTGGGATGGGAAGCCGGAGTCTCAGCCTGTGCTAATAGAGGTCACAGCTCTTGGGAACAGGGCTTGCAACACAGAGGAAACTCCCCCTCCCTGCCCGTGACCACACCCTTGCTTCTCTCACATTTGGGCTTCCCAGTCAGACAGCTCTGGGGACGACACTGGCGTGGGATCATCGAGAAGACTGCTTGGGAAACCCAACAGGAAAAAGAGGTAGTTTGAGCCAAGAAAAGCCACCAGATTTTTCTTTTGGCTTGAGGCATTGTGTATACATTTGAATAATAAGAGCCAAATTAATGTTACAATTCTGATGTGACTGTTGAGCCACAGTGGTGTGCTAATCACAGTTTTCCAGGGATTATCTTCAGTCCTTATGCTAACTCTGCAAGGTAGGCTTAATCTACATTCTATAGGTGTTGAAATTGAGAATGAGAGAGGTTGGGAGAGTTGCCAAAGGCCACAGAGTGTGTGTGGTAAGGCTGAGCTTCAAGGTCAGGTTCAGTTGATTTTAAAGCCTGTTTTCTCTTTCCCTCCCTCCTTCTCTTCCTTCCTTCCTCCCTTCCTTCCTTCCTCTTCTATTTTCTTTCTGCCCTGTTTGCTTTGTGTCTTTTTAAAAAGAAATACATTGTCACATATGCAGCAGGAGTCCCTTTGTGTCCCTCCCCTGTCTCATTCTCCTCCCTTCCTCTCTGGAGGCAACCAGTCTCTCAATTGAGGCCATCGAGTGGGAATATCCTCCCCACCCTTCATTACCTGTTCACAGCCATAAGCCATCCATAGCCTGGTGTGTTTTAAATGTCTACATATATGAAAAAGGGCTAAAAGTATTCATTTACAGAGGAAAAAAATACAAATGGCTCTTAACAAAAAAAATTCACGGTCTCATTCACTAAAAGAGCAGCACAGATTAAGATCACCTTGAGATACTGTTTTTTAACCTCGTCAGATTGGCCAGTACTGACAATTTGGTAACTCACTGTGTAGAAGAGGCCACAGGGAAGAGGTAGTCCAATTTTGATTGTGAGTGAGTGAAGTGATGTCTTCTCGCTAGAGGGCAATTTGACAGTCTGCATCAAAAATGCAAATGCCCCAGGGAGCCTGGGTGGCTCAGTTGGTTAAGTGTCGACTCTTGATTTGGGCTCAGGCCATGATCTCATGGATCGTGGGTTAAAGCCCAGTATTGGGCTCTGTGCTGGCAGTGCGGAGCCTGCTTGGGATTCCCTCTCACCCTCTCTCTCTCTGCTTCTCCCCCTCTTTTTGTTCTCTCTCAAAATAAATTTTGAAAAAATGTAAATGCACAAAATTACAAGAGAAATTTCATTTCCAGAAATCTGTCTATAGGTATATGTGTACATCTTCAAAAGCACATGTGTTCAAGGTGATTCTTTAAAGTGTTGCTTGTAATAAAAAGACCGGGAATAAGCCACACACCCATCAATAAGGGACTGGTTGAATAAATTGTGGTACATCCCAACTAGAAAAAAGAATGAAGGTATTCTCTATGCCAAAGTGAAAATTTCTCCCACACATACTGACTAACAAAAAAAGCAAAAGTGCAGAACCCTATGTATAGTATGCTACCTTTGTTCAGCAAAGAGGAAAATTAAGCTTATCTGTCCAGGAAGTTTACATATGAAAACTAGTAACAGTGTTGTATGTGGGAAGAAAGGAGGAGGATGAAAGAAGAAAGGAAGACTTTTAAATGTATTTTAAAATATTTTTTTTTTTGAGCAACATGGATGGACTGTGTTACCTATCCCCAAAATTAAATTAAAAAACTAGAATGGCATTATACAGTATAAGTCATTCTGCATAACATTTTCCAGTCTGGTTTATGTTATCGAGGCCTATCCATGTGGTCATGACCTTGATCTTTCCATTAATTATGCTGCCTTGAACTGTAGAGTCTTACAGCTGGACTGTAAGTCTTACTGTTGGAGGTCACCCAGCTCCCTACTTTCATGTTACTGGAAAGACACACGAAGGTGCAGGAATGGCAAATGACTCCCCCAGGCCAGCCCGGCAAGTTGGTGTCAGAATTGGGGTTGGCCTCAGATCTTGCAACCCTGGCTGGGGGTCTGGGGCTGCCTTTCTTCCTCCACCCCCCAATGCCAAAACCACCTCCTGGTTCTTACTAGGTGTTGGTAATATTATGTGTTATCCTTTCCTAGGGATGTTTGCCTTTTAAAAACAAAACAAAGATAAACAACCACATCAAACACAAAACAGTGATCACCGTTTTATGCAATAGAGGTTATTTGGGGTGAGGGAAATGGAAGGGGGCACACGAATAGCCGTGGTGTTGTTAGCCAGGGTTGGAATAAATTTTATAGTATCTCTTTTCCCATTTCTTCTCTGTAAATAAATAAGCAAATAAATAAAAGAAAAGAAAAAGAGAAAGGCGAACAAAACAAAACAACTAGGTCATCACTCTTTCACTTGTATGGTTGGTTCTGCCTTGAGCTCAGGAAGGAACTAATTTGTGGCTTGAACTGGCAATAACATTGTGACAAATATTGTTAATGTAACAAAATGTGATTAGTCTTTTTGTTGCCATAGAAACAGTCAAGGCACTCATAAATCCCCTACAGTGAATGAGACCTCTGCAGGTCAAGTCCCCTGGTCCTGCCATCATGCAGGACCCCATTAACCATCCTGACAGGGGAGGACCTTTCAGGATTTACCCTGATAAATAACCCCATTCCTTAGTAAAGCACTAGGTCACGAGTGGTAAGGATACAAAAATTCAGGTGGTTTCACTTCAAATCTAATAACATAGATGGGTTTTTCCCAGAATTTTATACTAAAACATTTTAGCAGTGAGGGAGTCGGAACAATGTGAAGAGGTCCTACCTAAGCTTGGAATTTGGGTCACATTCGGGATTTTCAGTCACAATTTCATGCAAATGCTAGATTCCATTTTGTAAGATAAATGTGTTTGCTTTAAGGTACACATTTATATTTCATTGACCATTTTTCCCCCTCCCCATTCTTCAAATTGATGCTGCAAGAAGATACACTGTGGTGATCTGTGGCTTTGGAGATCTTCTGTCTGGATCTTGGCAGGGATCTTTGTACACAGAGATCAAGTTTGAGAAGCATGGATTGGCCAGAAGTTGGAAACTGATTTTGTAAAGAGCCAGACAGTACATTTTTAGGCTTTGTGGGCCACGCTGTTTCTGTTAACAACGCTTCAACCCTGACATTGTAGTCTTTTAGTAAAAGCAGCCATAAACAATATGTAAATGAACTGGCATGGCTGTGTCCCAACAAAACTTTATAAAAACAGACAGATTTGGCCCATGGCCTAAATCTGGCTTGCGGGTTATACTTTATTAACGCCTTAGATGAGACAGTACATGCCCAGGGGTTTATAAAAAGGACATATTTTCAGCTAGAACAAATAAGAAAGAAGAATGGGAGTAGAAATTCCATTGACCATTGAAGGCCACCTGTTATTTCAAAGACCAGAGAGGAAATGATAGCATTATAGGCAGGAGACCAGTGTAATCAAAGGCAAAATTTTTAGGTTTATGTGTAGGTGGGGGACAGGGAAGACAGTAATTAGATCAGTTTGGCTGCAGGAAGGAATTCATGTCCAAGAGAAGCATGCTAAACCATTAGGCCTGGAAGGGACCTTTCTGATCATTTTCTTCTCATTTTACAGATGGGAAGATTGAGGTCAAGAGAGATCTCAGATCTGGAACAAGGCTGGAGAGCGGAGTGCCTTGAATACTAAGCTAAGGGATCTCAGCTCTGCAATGCGGACCAGTGATGTTTCAACATTTCCTCATTTGAATGCTTATTCATTGACCCACTTCCTACATGCCATGTGACCAGATGTCCCAAGAAGAGTTCCTTTGGGATGAAGTTAATTCTCATCCTTTGTATACCATTGTGAAATAGCACTGCTGAGATGGTGACAAGACACATCTGAAGCAATCACCTAGACGAGTGCCAAGGATCCAAAAGCTTTAGCTTCTCATCCTGCTGTTAACTTGTTCTGTTAGCCCAGACGGAATCCTGAGCTCTCCTATAGTTAAACAAGAAGCATTCATCCTCAGAACCAGTGGCTCTGGCCCCTTCTCCCACCATGAACTCGACGTAATAAATAACCAGAGGATACTGGAGTAAGAGGTGCCACAACCTTGTGTGACCCAGATACTCGTTTATTGATTTTTCCCTACTAATTATTGAGCACTTCAGATGCCCTGGTTGTTGAGGATAAGCAATAAAGAGGTAAGCAGGCAGGCTTCTGCCCTCATGGGGCTCACATTCTAATGGTGTGAGGAGGGGAACATAAACAACACACAAGTAAACAAAAAAGCAAACAAAAGAACTTCAGTTGTAGATAAGTGCTTCCAGCAAAATTGAACAGGGTGTCATGTTAATGGCTGGAGGGACTATTTTTTTGAGGAGAGACCTGAAGTTTGAGAGGAGAGCAAGCACAGGGCACTCCAGGCAGGGGGCAGAGTAGGAGGAAAGACCCAGAGTGTGCTGTTGGAGGAACAGAAAGAAGGCCTGAGTGTCTCCAGGGTGGCGGGTGGGGAAAGACGGATAGGAGACAAGGAAAAAGAGACAATGTAAAGAAATGGATGAATTTTAATCCGGTTGATTATGTGACTCAGCTTGGTCTCTCTCTCTCTGTCTTTTTTAATGAATTCTCTTAAACCCATGGAGAGAAATGTGTGAAACAATATCTGCCCTTGTTTTTAAGAGGTGATTTCTGAGTATATCGTTCTTGGCTGTCGCCTGACTTCCACCAGCTGCCGTTGCCATCTCAGCTCTAATTGTCAGTCTTTTGTAGGTGACCTCTGTTTTCTCGGCCGCTTTTATAATATCAGGTCTTTGTTTTAGTGCTCCTTAGTTTATCTATAAATGTGCTCAGGTGTGGATTTAATCTTATTCATTCTATTTGGGGTTTGGTGGGGAATCCTCAGTCTGAAGCTTAGTTTCTTGCACCAATTTTGGAAAATGCAAACCTATTAACTCATTGAAAATTTCCTCTCTTCCACTCTTTCTATTCATTTCTCCAGTACTTTAACAAGATGCATGTTAGTCCTTCTAAGCCTGTCATCCATTATTCTTGACGTACCTTTCCTATTTTACCTCTTTTTGTCTAGTTACTCTGTGCTCAAGTTAGAATAATTTCGGATATATAGTCACATTTATCAATTCTCTTCAGCTGCACTTAACATTCTGGTTTCTATTTTTAAAAGAGCATCCAGGCTGTTACTTGGAGAATGATTTGGAGGGATTATGAGTAGAAGTAAGATAATTGACAAGCCTAGTCCAGGTGGGAAATAATGGTGGCCTCTATCAGACAGTAGCAGTGGTGACGGAGAGCAGTGGCTAGATTCAAGATGTATTTTGGAAGCAGAAGAAACAGGACCCGTTGAGTGATTGGATGTGGGGCTTTGGATGGTGCTGCTAGTGGTATTGGTGAAGTGAAAAGCAGAAATCAAGGATAACTCATCGGGGTTGGCACTTGAACAACTAGTAAATGGTGGTGGTTTTTTGTTGTTGTTAAGATTGGAACAGTGGGGATGAACGGTTTGAGTGGGGAGTGTGGTCAGTCCATAGGTCCATCCTGGGTGTGCTGGAGTGGAAGATGCATTTGAGGCCTCCAGGAAGGGACATGCAGTTGGCAACTGGAGGTACACTAGTTCTGCATCTCCAGTTAAAGGGCTGGCATTCTCTCTAACACCCAAATAACAATTGTTTATGACAGTTTGCATGACCACACATTTTATATCTCCTCCCTGGAATTGCTGGGGCTCCTTAAAGAAGATCTCTTAATTCCCTGGACCCATCCTGGTTTCTGCCTTTCACCTCCACTAGGCATTCTGTTCCCATCTCTCCTCAACCCTGTGACACCATACGACTTCTCTGCCCGAGACTGGACATGTTTAAGGGAACTGATATATGTTGTCAAATAGCTCTTCCCAGAGATTGTGCCGCTTCGCTTATATTCCCATCAATATATATATATATATATATATATATATATATATATATATATATTAAAGTTTATTCATTTTATTTTGAGAGAGAGAGAGAGAGAGAGCAAGCACATGAGCAGGGAGGGGCAGAGAGAGGGAGAGAGAGAATCCCAAGCAGAGTCCGTGCTCTTAGCACGGAACCAGACGCGGGGCTCGATCCCACACACTGTGAGATCATGACCTGAGCTGAAATCAAGAGACGGATGCTAAACTGAGTGAGTCACCCAGGCACCCCACACTTTCCAACTTAATAGATGATAGAGGGTGACACATTTCTTTTTTTTTTTAATTTTTTTTTTCAACGTTTATTTATTTTTGGGACAGAGAGAGACAGAGCATGAACGGGGGAGGGGCAGAGAGAGAGGGAGACACAGAATCAGAAACAGGCTCCAGGCTCTGAGCCATCAGCCTAGAGCCTGATGTGGGGCTCGAACTCACGGACCGCGAGATCGTGACCTGGCTGAAGTCGGACGCTTAACTGACTGCGCCACCCAGGCGCCCTGAGGGTGACACATTTCAATTTGTATTGCAAACATATGCTTTAAACAATAATGTACGTCTATAGATTTCAACACTCCAAATCATTCAAGCACTCATAATCACACATAATCATGCAGGAATTTTAGGGTGCAGATAACAGTGCTAGCTGAGAAGTGCCACTCCACACCAGGCTCTGCAGTTGTGGTACCTCTTTTATCCCCCATGGCATCCTGATGCAGTGTTATTATTATTTTTTTAAATTTTTTAATGTTTATTCATTTTTGAGACAGAGAGAGAGTGAGCATGAACGGGGGAGGGATTGAAGGAGGGAGACACAGAATCCAAAGCAGGCTCCAGGCTCTGAGCTGTCAGCACAGAGCCCGATACAGGGCTCGAACCCACAAACCGTCAGATCATGGCCTGAGCTGAAGTTGGACGCTTAACCGACTGAGCCACCAGGCACCCCATGGTGTGTGTTATTATTATCCCTCGTTTTCTACGTGAGGAAACTGAGGCCAAGGGAATAAGTAACTTGTCCTAAGGGTAGGGCTGGGATTGACATCTTAGGTCAGCAGGAATGCACAGCCCGAGCTCCTAAGCCTTGCCTTCCTCTCTTCTCCTGCCCTAGGAGGGAGGCTGGCCCAGAACTGCTCCTTGCCCAGGACAACAGCATTAATCAAATTCCTTCTGGAAATTATTTTCATCTCTTAACCACCCCCTCTCACCTTCCTGCTTTTTTCTCCCAGGTTTCTAGATCCTTTTGGGGTTCACGTGTGGGCAGTATAATCTTCTGTGATCCTACCTCAGCGAAAACATTCCAGTCATCTGTGGGCAGGGGTAACAAAGGCCATGAAACTTCTGCAGGTTTAGGGGTGGAGAGGGGCCTCCCTGCTGGGGGCCCATCTCCTCTGCCACCTCTTTCCTGTCATACAGCAGTGAGGTAAATTTTATTTTTTCCTGATAATAATAATGAGATAATATATATTTAGGGCCTACTATGTGCTTGTGTCCTGTTGTAAGCACCTTCATTCCCTGCAACTACCCAATGGCATACTTACCGTTGTAAATGTTGTATGTGCTTATTACATAAAGTTTGAATAATAGAGCACCTAAGGACTGCCATGGCTAAGATCATGGTGTGTTCCTTTCTCGTATTCTTTCTTGGCTTAAGTAGTTTTTATATATTTTAATGGGCATCACATCACATGTGCAGTAAAGTTATACATGTTCAACTATACACTTTTGAGAGAGAAGAGGGAAGGAAACCAAAGAATTTTGGTGGATGCGCTGGAGTGAGCATGAGATGGGAACAGAGGGGGATTCTGCTGTTCCCTCCTTAGACCTCAGCTCCTGGGCCTCTTGTCGTGTGAGTGTCTCACCACATAGGCTGTGGGCCTAGGTTTATTAAAGAGATATGTTGGGGTTCAACATGGCACCTCACTGGGACCATCTGCTTCCGCTGATGGTCACACTAGGAGTCAAAGATCCACTGAGCATTTAGGGAAGCACTGGCTGATGAAACGTACTGAGAAATGTGCATCTCCCATATGGTATCATGCTAAGGGGTTTCAAGGGTATATCAACTTTTGATATTTCTATGCAGAGAACTAACCTGACAGGCTAACAACCCCTGTACAAGATGCCACTTTTTGGAGCTGAGTCACCCTGTACTTTGAGGTTTAAATCAAAGTGACTTAAGCTCTTTATCCTATTTTCTTTAAACCTTATCCTACTTGCTGGGATGTCTAATGTCCTCCCCCAGATTTCTGTCATCTCTGAAGTTGACATTGTTTTGGTTCGTGCTGGTTCCGGGTTTCTGCCTATGAGGAGCTCTGGGTTCACTTCTCCCATGAAGGGACCACACACTACCCTGCCCCCTGCATGGAGCCTGGCATGGAATTTGACTTCTACTTTTTGTTTTCACCCGGCCCTTCTCCTGAGGAGTGTGTGCTTAGTAGACTTAAATCAAGGTGTGCAGATTTGGGAAGGATTTTTAAAATTCCTAATAACACCAATAGATTAAAATTATTTTTTCTTTCACAATTTCTGAGCCATGAACCAGCAGAGTACCTGATGCTGTTGAGGCCTGGAGAAGGAGGCAGGAGATTGGGGCCTGTAGCCTCTCAGGTGTGACAGGATGCGTCTGTTCCCCCCCCCCCCCGGGTTGACAGAACACCCTGGGAAGCAGGACTACACTTGCCATTATCGCTAAGTGGGTTCTGAGCGGATGAGATGATCATAGCAAAAGGGGAGTGAAGGGTGGACTGTCTCTGATTGGGGAGAGGAAGGAGGGAAGCAGCTAGAGCCCAAGCTGGTGCTACATACCAACACCTATGTAGGGGGATGGCCCACACATGTAGGGGTGGCCTCACAACACTCCACAACGAAACCAATGTGTGTTCCCCATGAGATGAAGCCTCACAGGGAGAGCCAAAGGCCAGTCCATGTCATTCAAGGAAACGACAACCCATGTAATGAAGAGGACCAGTCCCTCACCAGGGGCAGCTGAGTAAGGGGACACTTCGGCCCTTCCGTCCTTCTGTCCTGCTTCAACACCAGAGGACATGTGTGGAGGAGACAGGGTAGTGACAATAGACCCTACTCCCCTCCCTGCCAAGCTCCTTAGAGACACAGGTCCAGTGTTTGTGTATGTGTTTGGGGTTGGGGGCAAACACTGTCAGGGGACGGTGGGAAGAAGAGAGTCATTGCTTGAAAATAAGCTCAAAATGTGAAGGAGTAACCCCTAATAACTGCAAATAAGTGGTATTGGACTAAGATGATGGTAAGCATTGCTAAAGAGAGTTTGAGAGCACATGGTGGCACTTTTGTGTTTGAAACTCTGTTCCTTAATAAACTGGATTCCATCGTAGTTATTGGGCAATGGCCTTTTAAAGATTCAATTTTCATAGCCAGTATGCCTTTCCCCAGCTGCTTGTATCTGCCCACTTCATGTGACAGCTTTTTTCAGGCCTGGAGGGTGCCATCTCAATACATTGGCCATCGAAGGTGATGATCCAGGGGAGAGAAAGGAGGATGTCCCCAGAAAACCTTGCAGGCTCAGTAATTTGTATGGGAGTGAGCAAGAGGGTGTGATTGTCCCCTCTTACCTCTGGGGGTAGGAAAAGGTTATGTTCAGATTGGGTGTGTAAGAATATCAGGCCTTTTTAACCCACATTTACTGCCAAATCCTTCCCTTCTGAGTCTGAGTCACCGTTCCAGCCACCTGCTCCTTGTGGCCATCTGGGAGTCCTAAAATCATGGAGTCTAGGATGTCATCCTCACTCCCATCACTTAAGGCACAGTTGTGTCTGTAGAGCAGAATGAAGTAGAGAGAGAAAGTAATATTGAGGGCTGAGAGGGAGGAGGGACTCAGAAAGAGGGGCTATTTGGAAATGAAAACTGCCTTGGATTCCATCATAGCCTCTGTTCTGAGAACAAGAAGAGGAAGAGAGGCTGACAGGGGAGGTTAGTTTTTAGCAACTGTTTTAAAGTTGACAACAGAGGAAAAGAGACCAGAACCACAGACAAAGTTAACATTTTGCACTTCAGCATCGTTTGATCTTTCAAAAAGTCCCCAATCTTCAGAGGGGTTGTCCCTGGATAAGAGGTTCTGTTCTGAACTGGAGGAAGATCTCGGTGAAACAGGGATGGAGTTTATGGTCCCTTCCCCAAATCACTCCCTATCAGCATCCCATAATACTGGAAATCCCCGGGGTTAACTTTGCTTTCCTTCTGGCCACACTTATGAAGCTCATTTAATGCATTCCATAGTGTTGTCTCAATTTATAGATGAGCTAATTGAGGCTTGGATAAATTAAACAGTGGCAACTCATACAGCTGGTAAACCACACATCTCAAGATTGAAGCTCAGGCTTGTTTGATTCCAGACTCTATCACACTAGTGGCCCCACTATATGTTCACTCTTATAGGATCGGGACCTGCTCTGTCAACTCTGTTACGTGGTTTACTGACCAAGGTAACCAGGAGATCAGCCTGTGGAGTTTGGGGGTCAGGAGGGCTTGAGTTTGAGTCTTGAATCCATCATTAATCAGTTGTGTGACTTTGGAAACTCAGTCTCTTCAGTTCACTCAAAAGGAGGCTGGGCTATGAGAAGTCCAACAAAGCACATGGTAAGCATTTTACTAGATTACTGTTAATTTTTTAAAGCTATATATTCTTTGGCCATGAACAAGCAATGAAAGAGAACAAACAATGATCAGAATGATAGCTAACATTTATTGAGTGCCTAGGATGGATTAGACACTGTTGAAAGATCTCTCCATGTACTAAATTAATTCTCTTCACAATCAATGAGGTCTGTACAATTAACATCAGTATACAAAGAAGAAGCACATCCAGCTACAGGTAGAGGAGTCAGGATTTGAACCAAGGTGGCTGAACTTGAGCGCTCGCACTCACCAGCAGGAGGTAAGCTTCGTGTGGGCGTTCTTGGGAAGTTGGAAGCAGAGGGTGCTGCTTAGGGAGGGTGAATAGGAGGCTTTGGTCCTGGGGGCAGCATGTGGGCTTTGGGCTTTGGGAAGAGGGCAAGACAGGATGACCATGGACACGGAGTTGGGTGTTTGAGACAGCTGTCACCTGTGGGATCTTGAAGACTGAATTCTAAAGGTGAATCACACTGTCAGAGCTTCTGTTTCCTTAGAGATGGTCTAGACTCATCTCATGCTCTTTTAAACTGTGCCCTGTGGACCCTTAGAGTCCTCCAAGGAGTGGGTAGATGGGGTCCTAGGTGGGGGCTCAGCACATGGGTCTTTAAGACCCTCTTCCTTGCTTCAACTAGAGCGATTTCACTTTGCTTTTCACTTTTTTTTTTTTTTTTTTTAGGTACAACTTACATACAAATCTCATGAGAAAGCTTGATGAGTTTTTATATATGTATACATCCAGGTAGCCATTACCCAGATCAAGGTAAAGAACATTCTCTGCTCCCCGGGGCAAGTTCTCTGCTGTCCTCTCCTAGTCAGTGCCCTTACCAAAGATAACCACCTTCTGATCTTTCCTGTTTTTGAACTTCATATAAATAGAATTATAAAGTTCATGCTCTTTTTGTGTCTGGCTTCTTTCACTCAAAATTATATGGAGACATTCATCCACGTTTTGGAGTGTAGCAATGCTCTTCGTTTTTTCATTGCCATGTAGTATTACATTGCATGACAATATTACAGTTTATTCATCTTTTGTACTATTGATGCACAGTTGGGTTGTTTCTGGGTTTTGGTATTATAAACATAGCTGTTATGAACATTCTTGCACAAGCCTTGTGATGGACAAATGAGTGCATTTCTGTTGAGTGTATACCCAGGGATGGTTTATAGAGCTCTGGTGGGTAGAACAGCTGTTTTTGAATACACATTTCATAAAGCGGGGGTCCTCATAAGATTTCACTTGGGATGTGTGGCTGCTTAAGATTTCTTTTTAAAGGAAAAAGTTTAACTTCCACGAGTGCAATCCTCTGCATTTGCAGATGATCAGACGGAGATTCAGAGAAGACGGTGATTTGCTCAGACTTAAGCCACAGCAAAGCCATGCCTGGAACTCAATTACTAGATAGAAGTTTCTTATGAACTTCTGAGCTGTCTGAAATGGGTGCTGTATATCACTCAACCTGGCTGCTGGTCAGATGTGGAAAGGACAATCTGAGTCAGAAGCCCTGGGTTCAAGCCCCACAACTGTTACCAGTGTGTGATGCATGGCAAGGTACTTGCTGCTGTGAACTAACTGGAAAGTGGATACCCTGCTTCCCAGCATTGCTGGATTAAAGGAGATCACGATGCAGAGACCCTCCATTGGTTGAGAAGCACTTAACATCATTATTATCATTACCATCAAAATATATTCTAAGGGGATGCTTTGGTAAGCATACTGTTTCCTTGTAATATTAATGCTTATAATAATTCACTACTTCACATTTTATTTTTTTCAGCCTGACTTAATAGTTTTTAATGAGAGCTTTCCCCCCTTCATTAAAAAGCTAGTGTGACAGATAGTATTTCCCAAAGATGGCCACACCAAAGTATACCCCATCCTATGTGCTGCTGTCTGATGGAACATTTTTATGTGACACATCTCCATTGAAGTTAACAGGGTCAGCGTTCTCTCCCCTCAAACCTGCGCGGACCTTTGTAACTACCTCAACTAATGGAACTTGGCAGAAATGAGGATACATGAGGACAAATCCAGAGTTAGAAAGGAGAGGTCTACATTTTGGGGTGTTTCCTAGAGAGAACAGAAACAACCCCAGGAGAAGACACTGCGTTGGGTTTTGCTTTTCTGATTTCACACTGTGGTCCTTTTCATTTCTCATGTCTTCATTTAAACTTTCCATAGCAAACACCCCCTTGAGTTAAACCTGAGATAAGAACCGAATTCTGAGTAGCTTCCAACTCAGATGGAATTGCAGTCATTTGCAAGGAGCCTAATGACTCTGGGAGAAAGGACTGGAGGCCACATCCTCCTCTTGCGGATTGGCAGGGGTGGGGGGGCACGGGGGGGGCAGGGACAAGATTGTGGGCGAGAGCTCTCCTGGGAGGACGATAGCTCCCCTTAGCCTGAGAGGCAGATGGGCTTCTAGCACCCAAGCCCTAAAGGCAGAATGACACCTATGAGTACGGGTGGCTGGGAGTCACACAGAGAGAGCTTGCTTGTCGACTTGCCCCCCGAGAGGTCCAGATTTCTGTGAAAAAGGTCCTTCTGTCAAGACGGTTTGTATTACAAATGTAAAAATAGTATATTCTTCACATATGTAAATTGCTTCCCACATTGGAAAGCAGGTTCACATGCATTTCTTATTTGATTTTTCCAAAGGCCATATAAAGAAGCTAGAGAATGTATCACCATCAACACCATCCTTCCTCCTCCTTCCTCTTCTCCTCTTCCTCCCCCTTCTTCTTCTTCCTCTCCTCCTTCTCCTCCTCCTGCTTCTCCTCCTTCCCCTCTTTCTCCTCCTTCTTCTCCTTCTGCCTCCTCCTCCTCTTCTTCTCTTTCTCCTCCTCCTTCTCCTCCTCCTCCTCCTCCTCCTCCCCCTCCTCCTTCTCCTCCCCCTTCTTCTTCTTCTTCTTCTTTCCCTTCTTCTTCTTCTTCTTAATTTTATATTTAAAAGAACTGAAAGGGTAAGGGCTTTGCCCAAGATCACACAGCTAGCAAGCAGAAATGCCAGTGAAAGAATTGGGTCTTCTGGCTTCTGAGAAAATTTCCTTTACTGCATGGTAGACTTGATCCATGCGGGAGCAGGAGTTTTGGGCACCATAGCAGATCAATGGCAGAGCTAACTTGAGGCGGGGGTACTCTTCACCCTTTTGATTGCCCCAAAGCTCTTTTCTATATGCATAATACTGACTCTATGTGGGATAAAATGCCCCTGTGTCCCCTGATGACTTTCCTGCCTCTGTCAGAAAAGAACCACCCTATCAGTCATTTACATTTTAGTGAGAATATAAGGACTTATGTTTCCTCTAACAGAGATATTTGTGTTTTACATCTTATCTCGCTGTGATGATTGACCCTTGGAAAAGGCATTCCCAGCATCAGTAAGAAGGTAGAAGAGGCATTTTCTCAGGGGCAAGGCGGGGAAGCTAGCAGGAGAGATTTTATAGACTCCCCCCAACCCCATAGCATCATGTCAGCAGATGCTAATTACTTCAGTCACAAAACTTCAGTTATCAAATATCTGAGAGGTGGGTGCTGGGGATACAATAATGAGTAGGGTGTGGTCCATGGAAAAAGTCACAGTCTGGTGGGGGAGACAGGCAAGGATGCAAGTAACTGTAATATATAGTAAGTGCTATCACAGATGTAAGTGTTTAGGGTGCTATCAAAGCATGAAGGAACCAGGGTAAGAAGCAGGACATATCAGAGGTTTTTGGAAAAGGTAACATCAGTTGGGCTGAGTCTGGTAACATCAGTTGGGCTGAGTCTGGACAGGCAAATAAAACTGCCATCTCTTGAATATCTTAGTCCGAGTTGTGTAGAAGAGCAAATCTGAGGGATTATATGCTGATACTAGGGAAGAGTGTAACCCTAGGGAAAGCAGGCATGAAGGAAAGGGTAGTGAGTATGCAGAGTGGAGAGTAATATGATGGAGTGCATTATTGCACCGGCCACAGCTCTGTAGCAAGCCTGGATGATTGCTGCCTCTCACTAGACAGCCTCAGAGAGGCTGCATGGAAGGTGGCCGATGCAGTGTCCTGTCGGGGGTCAGGGGATGGAGAGGAAATGTATTTTCTGGCTCTCTCCCATTTCTGATCCCCCAGTGGCTCAAGCTCACCCCAGGGAGAGTTAACTCTCATGTATTTCCAGTTCAAGTCGCATGCCCTGTGGCTGGCAATTTATCTGAGTCCAAGTCTGGGAGTATTGAGAGGTGCAAGAAGTCACTGGTGGCAGCTGTAGGGGCAAACGCTGTGGCCCGGGTGCTGACAGAGGAGATCTGAGGTAGCCTAGAGGGGGGAGCACGGGGGAGCTAGCAGGGCGTTTACACACACTGGATTGTCTAATCCTCACGATAACCCTGTGTGATGGGTTGCATTGTGTGCCCCCAAAAGACGTGTTGAAATCCTAATCCCTGTTACCTGTGAATGTGACCCTACTGGGAAATAAGGTCTTTGCAGATGTCATCAAGATGTAAATGAAGAGGAGGTCAAAATGGAGAAGGGTGGCCCTTAACCCAATATGACTGTCGTCCTTAGAAGAAAAGAAGAGGCATAGAGACAGCCACATACCGAGAGAAGGATGGCAGGTGCCGACCTAGACAGGCAGGGAGATGCCATGTGATGAGGCAGGGAGGCGTCCAGGAGCCAAAGAGCACCAGGAGTGCTGACAACAGCAGAGGCAGAGAAAAAGGCACAGAACAGATTCTCCCCTCCAGGCTCTAGAGAGAGCACAGTCCTGGGGTGCCTCAGTGGCTCAGTCAGTGAGCATCCGACTTCTGCTCAGGTCATGATCTCATGGTTTGTGAGTTTGAGCCCCACGTCAGCCTCTGTGCTGACAGCTCAGAGCCTAGAGCCTGTTTTGGATTCTGTGTTTCCCTCTCTCTCTGCCCTTCCCCACTCACATTCTGTCTGTCTGTCTGTCTCTCAAAATTAATAAACATTAAGAGACAGAGAGCACAGTCCTGAAGACTGCTTGATCTTGGACTTGCAGCCTCCAGAAGAATGATGCAAGTGCATACATTTCTGTTGCTTTAAGCCACCTGTTCGTGGTGCTTTTTGCAGGAGCCCGAGATGTAAGGTAGAGCTGAACAGAGGCATGATGCACAGATAACTGTGGCTCAAACCTGAAGAATGAAGCAGGGTGAGGCCCACGGTGTGGAGGCTGGCCAGAGCGGACAGTTACTGAGAACATTCTACGCGGTGAGCGCTGCTCTGAGTGCTCTTCCTCTACCCTCCCATTTAATCCTCACAAAACCCAGTGAGGAACAACCTGTATATGCCTATTTTCCAAAGAAGGACTTGAGGCACAGAGCACTTAAGCAACTCGCTTAATGTCACAGTCAATGGCATTGAAACCCTGGCACCCCCAAGCGTATGGTCTTTTTGTTCACCCTGCATTCATTCACCCAAGGCTGACACAGTGCCCCCTCTGTGCTAGGGGGCGGGGTGCAGAGCTGAACACTTTGGTTCCCCCAACCTCACAGCCCTCACCGTCTTTCTAATCCAATCCAGTTGGCACTCTCCCACACTTAACTCAAGAACTGCTCTGAAATGTAACTGGTCTGAGCTTATGTGCTATATGTGTAGAATACACACCAGGTTTAGAAGACCTAATACAAAAAGAATGCAAAATATACCATTAATAATTTTTAATATTGACTGCATGTTGAAGTGACTGTGTTTTGGATATAAACTATATCATTAAGGTTTATTGTACCTTTAAGAAAAAAAAGTGGCCACCAGAAAACTAGAGTCATGTGGGCGTTCACATGCTATTTCTGTTGGATGGCGTTGCTCTAGAATGTGAAGTCCTTGAAGGCAGGGGCTGTCTCTGTATTGTTCACCGTGGGTCCCAGGAGACAGAACAGGGCCAGTACACAATGGTCCCTCAATAGAGTTGTTGGATAATTGAATAAATGACCAAATCCCATGCACCTTTGCCTGCTCATCTGTTCCCTGTGAACACAAGGTCAGACCTCACTTGTACCTTGCTTTGTCTCTCTGGGAAATCCCTCAGTTATTCTGAGGCTTAAACAGAAAACAGAGGCTGCTTCATGCCAAGAAATGGAGAGGCTGCATATGTGGTGGAATTTGGAAAATAAAAAGGGTCAGAGTATTTCCAGCCACAATGGCAGCTATCACTGACTGGATGCAAATTCTGTGCCTGGCATCATTCTCAACACTTTGTACGGAGTGAGTCATTTAATTCTAACGACCCTATGACATCCATCTCGCTATCAACTCCATTTGATAGATGGGGGAAATTAAAGCTCAGATAGACTAAGTCACACCCCTGGGATTGCAGGGCTGGATTTGTAACCAGGTCTGTTTGATAATGACACTTGGGTTCTCAACCACTCCCACAGAGCATAGGGAAAATGGGACTGGGATTCCCCCTCCCCCACAGAGTGACCCTTCACCAGGTCCCCTTTGTGCTGAGGCCCCAGAGCAGCCCTAGACAGCGGACGTCCTGGCTCTCCTGGGTTCTGGGGAACCTATCATCTGTGTGGTGTATTACCACATTTTCTGGGCATCTAGGCTCATTCTGCCAGTACATCCAGCCATATCTTGTCATGTATCTTCTTCACCAGATGGCTGGGCTGTTTGTGGGCTGGCTCCCCCACCTTCTGTACCTGTGACGTGGCCATGAGCCAGCAGGTGAGTGAGCATCTGGGGCAGGGGATAGCCCCCACCTGTGCCTTCTGAGAAGCCATCCCTTCTTGTCCTTTGGGACCTTGGCTTCTACCGATTCCTGGAGAGCAGAAACTCGCAGAGAGGCCCCAAACCACTTGTTCCATTGCCGCTGAAGAATGTGTGCTGATCTTCCATGTGTTTGTGTTAGTCCATTGTCCCTTCAGGTCAGGTGGTGGGCCTGCAGGTCATGAACTCAGGTGCTGGGATCAGGCACCGTGCCCTTCAGTTCAGAACATCACCTCTCTCTAGCCATATTGTTGGAGAGCTCATTCTTTCTCTCTAAGGCTCAGCCTTCTCTTCAGTGAAATGAGGTCAGTAAGAAACCACTTACTTTGCTATTGTTTCCTGTCAAGGCATCGCTCAAAGTCTTGACCCCCTGTCCTCTAAACTCATACCGCAGTCCTGACTCCTGCATGGATTAACACCCATTCATTTGTAATGTCACCTGGTGGTGTGCATGCATCTGGCAGGTATGGTTCCCATGGTCTTCAAAGAGAAAATGCTTAGCACATGAGCTAGCATTACTGCCCGGTTCAGGTCCTGAGCCTGCTCCTTCTTACTCCCTATGTGGCCTTGGTGAGGTTACTCTACCTCTCTGAACCTCGGTTTCCTTATCTCTAAGCGGCGATAGTAATACCCCTCTTGAAAGGTTATGGTGGGGCCACGTGGAACAGTCCTGGAAAATGCATGTAAAATGCGGTCATGACTTCAAGAGGGGCGTGTTCATGTCCTTGTCCATCCACACTACCTGGCACCTGCTCTTCCCATGATGACCAGCCCATCTCCATGAATGCAACTCAGCTTTCCCTTTGCTGAAGCCAAAAAACTTGGCATCATCGTTGACTCCGTTCTCTCTCAAACAGCCGTGAAATACTGTTGGCGGGTTGTCCCGCCTTCACCTGCTCCACCCCTCTGCTGACCCTGGTCAAAGTCGCCAGCATCTCCTACCTGCATCTCAACTCCTACCTGGTCTCCCTGTTTCCATCCTTGACTCCACAGCATGATCCTTTGGTGGGATTAGCTTGTTTGTAGATCGTTTTTATTTTTTTAAGCAAATACTTAAATGGTGCTCCCTAGGTGCCAGGCACAAGTCTGAGTGCTTTACAGATTTCAACTCACCTGGATTCTTACAACAGCCCCAGGAAGACAGTACTTAACTGAAGTCACCCATCTAGTCAGTGGCAGGGCTGGGGTGGCCATCTGGCTCCTGATTGGTGCTGCCAACAGTGATCCTCTTAAAACACGTCAGATTGTGTCCCTGCTCTGCTCAGACCCTCCAGTGGCTTCTCATGGGCTCGGAGTAAAAGCCAAATCCTCACCATTCTGCTCTAGCTACGTTGGCCTTAAACACCGCAAGCCCACTCCTGCCTCAGGGTCTCTATGCTTGCTGGTTTGCTTTCATGTCCTCAGCCCAACCAGCCCTGATTATCTCAGGGCCATGAGCTCTGTTAATGTCCATGAGTTTGGACGTTATCTGAACGGAATGAGGAATCCACTAAGGAGCATGGAAAAAAAGTCACGTAATGTGGTGTGCCGGAGCTTATACTTGCTCACCAGGGCCAGTTGTTAAATTTTTAGGAGATTCGCAAGCTGAGTATTAAATCATGGTAGCTTGAAATTCAAAAACAGGTGAGAGAGAGCATTTACACCATGGAAGTTGGCAAGCACTACAAATCATGGCTCCCCTCCCACCCTGCCTCCCCAGAGAGCTGTCGTTAAGTATTTACCAGCACACCAGTGGCTTTGACAAAGGTTTGTATGAAGTGCAAGTAAGGTGTTAACTTACTAAGTCAGGACAGGCTTCCCAGAAGACCTGGCATATAAACTGGGTCCTGAGACATCAGTAGGCACTTGCCAAAGGTTAGAAGGCATCCCAGAATGAGCAAACCAAGTGAGGAAAAGCACAAAGGTATGAAATTTCCCTTTGGGGTTATTAAGGGTGGCAATGGTGTGTGGAGGGGAGGAGGAGGGGGAAGGCACGTTGTATGGAAAGAGAACAGCAGAGACAGGCTGGAGGCAGATTGTGTGAGAACCTCAAGACCAGGTAAGGGGCTTGGACTCTCTCCTGGGGTCCTCGGGAGCCATGGCAGGTTGTGGAGCAGGGGTAGGTCAAGGCATTGCTGAACACTGCATGTTAGCAAGCCTATTCTGGTTGTCGTGTGGAGAATGCATCAGAGATGGGAGGTCAGGCACTGTTTGGAACCAGTTCACTTTGCATGCTAATGGTGAGGGTTAGGAGTAGATGATACAGACAGTGCCTGCCTATGGATATTCCCATACAGCTCTGTGGGAAGACTTGTCCCATGGAGGTCCCATGAGCTTCTTTTTGGGGGGTTAGTTCACTGCCAATTGCAAAGCTTTCTGGGAAACAAGAAAATTGCAGTGAGTCCTCCTTGTAAGGGAGCGTGTAAGAGGGTTGTCGTCCATCTGACCTTGGGACACCCTCCCTTGGGACCCAGGCTCCATGCACAGTCAGTCCCGGGAAGGCCATAGGAAGTGGGTGGAAATAATAGCAAGTGTGGGCACTTTCTAATTGTAGACTGTTCAACGCCTTTGGTTCCCCAGCGTGCCATTGGGGGAGGAACAGTTGTCATCCCCATCTTACAAATGAAACAGAGATTAGGCAACTTGTGCGAGGGCCAGCCAGTGCACAGAAGAGCTGGACTCCAACCCTAGAGACCATCCTCTTTACTGCCATCCTATGCTGCCTCTCTGTTTTCAGATACAATGGTTCTTATTTTTGCAATGGCCACAGCTCCTACTTTTATTTTCCATTTTGTACGTGGAGAAGCTGAGGTTCAAGATTTCATGGTTGTCCCGGGCCAGTGAGCAGCAGAGCTGGCCCTCAAACCCTGCAGCCTGAGCCCCGCCTTCCAGGAAGGAGGGAGACAAGATGAGAGAAGGTAAAGATGGGCCCCAGAGGGCAAGAGTGCCCCAGCCTGTGAGGTTTGGGTCCGGTGCTTTCAAAAGGATGAGAATTTTTGTCTTCATAGTTTGGAAATCCCATAGGAGGACACAAACATCACCCACAATGGCTCTTTTCCCGCCACACCCACCTCCTCTCTTGGCCAAGACTTTGGTTCTTCCAGGATGTGACAACAAAATCTTGCCTCAGAGTTGGAGGATGCAAATGTCAGGGCTTCCCTCTGGGTCTTAGAGGATAGGTGTTTCGGGGAGTGGTTTCACTGGGAGTGAAGAAAACTGCTGTCCAAACCCCATGTCACTTTGCATTTTGAAACTCTGCCCGTAGGCCTTGGTGTACATCCCTGATAGTTAACACACACCAAGTGGTGGAGCCTGGAGAGGTGCCCAGTGCCCATCACAGCCTGGGGAAGCCCCAAGAAGCTGGCACATGATGAATTAGAAGTTACCCGGTTTACTGAGCAGCAGCAGCAGCATCAACTTTGGGGGCCAACTTTGAGGAAATCCAAGGAGCCTGTAACAAGAACTCCCATTTATTGAGCACTCATTATGAACCAGGAACCAGGCTAAGCATCTCACTGACTACTCAAACAATGCTATGACCTAAGCCTTGGTTGAAAGATGGGAAACTGAGTTTAAGTGTCCTGCCCCAGGGCTGAGCTGACATTTGAATCCAGGTCAGACTCCATGTGTGCAAATTAAACACCTGCACCCTGACTGCTGTGGGGGAGCGAAGGCAGAAGCAGCAGGACCAATGAGGAGGTAGACACAATAATCCAGGTGGGAAAAAATGATAGCTCAGACTAAGGTGGTGTTGGAGAAGTGGTACGGGATGCTTGGATTCAAGGTGTATATTGAAGCCGTGTTGATGGTTGGATGTGAAACGTGAAAAAGATATTAATCAAAAGACAAGACCTAGATTTTTGATCTGAGCAACAAAGCGCAAGAAAGTGTCATTTGCTAAGATGGGGACCTCAAGGGCAGGGCAGGGTTTGGGGGTGAAGATCGAAAACTAACCTGGAGGGTCAATTCAACAACTGAATGGAAACACCATCAGGGGAGAGGTAGGGAGAAGAGGTGTACATTTGGTTGTCATCAGTGTATAGATGCAGTTTAAAGTCCTGGGCTCGATGAGATCGTCAAGTAAAGGACTATAAATAAGAAAATGGCCAAGGGCGGAGCTTTAGAGAGTCTAGCAATTAAAGGGTGAGCTCTGTGTGTGTGTGTGTGGGGGGGGTAGCTAGCAGAGGAGACTGAGCAGTAAAAAGCAGTGGGTAGGAGGACAACCAGGTGAGGGTTAAAGAAAAACATGTTTAGGGGTGCTTGGGTGTTTCAGTTGGGTTAAGTGTACAACTCTTGATTTCGGCTTAGGTCATGGTCTCCCAGTTGGTCCTGAGATTCAGCTGGATTCTGTGATGGGTGTGGAGCCTGCTTGGGATTCTCTCTCTCTCCCTTGTCCTCTGTCCTTACCCTGTGCACACACACGTGTGCATACTCTCTCTTTCTCTCTGTCTCAAAAAATTAAAACTGAAAAAAGAAGAACATGTTTCAAGAAGGAGAGGTGATCATCAGGTCATTGCTGCTGAAGGTCAAATAAGATAAGGAGAGATTTGGCCATTGGCTTTGGCAAAGCATAGCCCTTTATTGACCCTGATACCCTAGTGATGACAAACTCTTTAGACCTATCATGGTGGCTGCCCTTCAATTTCTGGGTAAGGATCCCAAGATTATGGAGCATAGAGATGACAGAGCCACCATTTATTTAGACAGTCTTCTAAGTTTGGACTCTGGATCTGCCAGTAGCTGTGTGACCTTGGGTAGGTTGCTAACCCCCTCTGAACTTCACTTTCTTCATCTGTAGATGGGCAAAGATAATGCCTGTCTTATAAATTATGGTGAAGCATGGATTACATGAAATCATATATACAAAACATCAAATGCCTAGTAGGTACTTATTATTATAATTATTATAATTATTGGTTTTATTAATATTGTCAGCTTCAGAGTGGCACCTATATTTCTGAGAAAATCAATGTCCTAATTTTGAATGGGGCTTCATTAATGCTAAAGAAAGTGATGGAAAGTTCTTTGCAGTTTCAGACATTCTTCTCCCTGTGCCACCCCAGGGTGGCAGAATTAGACCTAATCTGATTATATCAATCTCTGCTTTGAGCAGTTTGTTGTGCTCTCTGGGAAGAGACCAAGACCACTTCCTGGACCCACAAGGCCTGAGTAGTCCAGGCCCCCCACCTTGTCTCATACCAGGTCACTTCTCCAACTCCTCATAGTTTCCTGAGAGTGCTGTTCTCTCTCCAGCAACAGGGCATTGCTCATGCTGTTCCCTCTTCCACAAATTCCTTCTCTTCCCTCTTCCCTGTGTTAAATTCTCATCTTTCTCCTCCCGGGCCAATGGTCACTCCCTTGGGAAGCCCTCCCTGAGCTCCTGGGCTGATTCAATTTCTTTGCTAGAAGTTGCCAGAGCTCCTGTGCCTCCTTCATGGCCCTTACCCTATTTCTGACCCTCCATTCTTGGCATGAGCCTTGGTGTAATACCTGACTTCACTAGACTCAAAGTGCATGAGGGCAAGGCCAGGCCTGCTCTGCTCACCAGTGCTTGTCTTGTGTCAAGCCCGGGGTCCGGCACACAGGGAAAATAAAATACAGAATTGTTGACTGAGTGAATGAGTAGTTGTTTAACACAGTGAATATGTGAACAGATGGCTTTCCTTTTGCAGAGCAATGCAGGTGTCTCTGAAAGGTTGTTTGAAAGGCAAATATAAAACCAAATCTTATTCCATTTACTTTAATTACAATACTAAGGAGTGGGAATAAATCTTGCCCTTGAAATATAATAAAGTCATACATTAAAACCTGGACTGTCATTTCCACTCGTTTCCTTTCTACAATGATAATCTCCTGATAAGACATAAATAATGGCACTTAAAATAGGTTCCCGACTTGGCTCGGCCACTAACTAGCTGCTGATCATCGACAAGTCACTTAAGCTCTGCGAGTCACCATTTACCTCATAGGGTTCGTGTGAGGCTCTGGGTTGGTGGTGTGAAAGCTCTTTGCAAGCAAGGTCTTATTTATTATCCATTATTCTCAAGAATATGAATAACAAGCAGGACAGGCTGCGTGCCAGAGATGGTTGAGTAGGTTTGCGGGGCTGGGGGATGGCGGCCACAGAGAAATATGGAAAGGAATGGGCTTGGTTAGGAAATTTAAGATGGGGATAGAGGGGTGGGGGATCAGAGATCATGAAGGCTGGGGGGTTATGTCTACCAGGCTAAGCAAAAAAAGGGGGGGGGGTGTTGGTGTCTAAACCTGGGGAAGGTGACCTGAATAAAATCACCCTGGTGGCTGAATTCTTGGAAGCCACATGAAGGAAGGAAAGAATAACCCTCACCCTTAGGCTTGCCATGTGGTTGCACAGGAGAGATGCTGGGTGTCCCCCAGGTGACCTTGGCCTCTTAGGGCCGTGACTCTGTGGACAGGTCTGGGAGGCTGTCCAGGCAAATTCTGCTGCCCAGTGCAGCCTGAGTTCAGTCCCCAGGAGCCGGCATGGAAGCCCCCAAGCCCTGGAGTGGGAGCTAAGCCAGCAGGGCAGGGAGAGGAGGGGTGAGCAATCCAAAGCTTCCAGGGCTGGGCAGGAAAGCAGTAAATGTGAGGAGTAGGCAGCTCCTGGAAACTCGAGGAGACCGGTGTCATTCATTCATTCATTCATTCACTCACTCATTCAACACATAATATTAATTAAACATCTCTCTAGGTGTCACACACTGCTTGGTGCTGAAGATAGAGCATTTACATTCCAGTGGGGGAGGCCGACTACGAGAAGTAAACAAACACAGAGTAAAGTGTCAGCTTGCGATGGGTGCTATGAATAAAGATAATGCAGGGAGAAGAGAGGGTGATGGAGGCAGTTATTTTAAGTTGGAGGACCAGGAGAGGCCTCTCTATCCTCCCTCCTCCCACACTCTCAGTGATTTAACCAGATTTCGCAGGGTTTTCTGGCCTCGTTCATAGGTGCTAATGAGCAGCTAGGGGTTGGTGTGGCTACAGTGATAAAAAAGGGTTTCCCTGCACCCTCTGTATCCCTGGCCTCTGAAGTAGGCTCAGCCCCAGCCAAGGGGAGCAGGTGCAAGGCTCAAATCCTGATTAAGAATAAGTATTCCCATGTGTCTGTACAGCTGGAAACAGCTGGCCCTCTGAGTCAGCCGAGAAGGAGGCTGCAGGCTGCAGGCCAGTGGGTGGAGGGGGCGCAGGAGGGAAGCTCCAGGCTACAGTCGTCTGTCTCCTGCTCCGACAGCCTTACTCAGAGGGGAATAGACAGACACATGGGATGCAGTAAGTCAGGGTAGGTCTCACTGCCCCAAATATGCACCTGCCCCACACCCAGTCTCTGACTGAAATCTTACCATGAGATAGTCACTTTTCTGGAAGGTGCAAGGGCATCTCAAAATCTCTTTTTTTTTTCTAAGACAGATAATGGCAGGGCATGTGATGACTTTCCATCTCAAAGAGAAAGCTCTTACTGTGACCCACAAGGAACTACATGATATGCCGTGCCTGCTTTTGGGGGCTGGATTTATAATTTGGGGGGGGGCCAGTACAAAAGGGCAAATTGGCCCTGCTACATTATCGTGAGCTCCCTGAGGGTAGAGATTCTTATCTTTTTGTTTTGGTTTGATGGCCATTCTGTTGCCAACTCCTGGCACCTGACAGAAGCTATTATGTATTATTGTTGAGTGAAGGTGTTTGAGTCATGATGTGGATGTGTTGGGAGGGCTTCTTTTAACTTTTAGGAAGTATTACTGCGCATTAAGCACTGGTCTACGGCAGCGGTTGTCAACCCTGGCTGCACGTGAGTATCACTGCAGGAATTCTTGAAAATCCCAATGCCAGACTCCCTGGGACCAGTTCTGTCAGAATCTAGTGGGGTGGGAATCAGAATTTTCAAAGATTCTAATGTCTGGCCAAGCTTGGGGGCCAGGGGGCTGCTGTGTCCCCCTTGCCGTCAAAGGCTGTTGGACATCCAAATCACCTGGCCGCCTTGGTTACTGATCAGATACCTGGGACCGTTTTCAGAGATTTTGGACGAGTAAGTTTGAGAAGGGGCTGTCCTGTTAACAAGATCCCCAGGGGATTTTGCTTACACCGAAGTCCGAGAACCTGAATTATCTTGGATTCTCTGATTGTGCCCATTTTATAGGCAAGAAAGAATAGACTGAGAGAGGCTGTGTAGTTTGTCCATGGTAACTGGCAGAACAGGGATTCGAACCCAGGGCTTCTGAAACCATGATCTGAGCTTACCCACTAGCTCCCCTGCCTTTCCTCCATCACAAAAACTAGGTGTGCTCCAAGACTAGTGGGGCGATCTGGTTGTGAAAAACAAAGGTAAGATTAAATAAAGATAGGATGCATCTAATATTGTCTATTTTGAAGATGGACAAGTTGGTTACCAGCTCTGTGGTGATGAAACAAGTCTGGCGGGGAACTGACCTCCATCCCAAGGATCACTTGGGTTGGAAGAGCTAGGATTCCAACCCAGTTCTCGAGGCCTAGGATCTAGGCCATTTTCCCTAGACCCTCCCTCAAGTTCCACATTAGTAAGCAAATTGTTAAGCTCTTAGGGCATCCCAGAATCCTCGCTGCTTGTGCTTGGCACACAGTAGGCTCTCAAGCAATGATGGCCAGAGGTATGGCTGACTGGATGGATGAATAGATAGGGGAGGCTGTGAAAGGGTCTGAGTGGCACACATCTCTTTGGTGGGTTTACACTCTATTTTCAAGTAGAGTTGCGACCACTAGAGGGCGATATCGGACAAGAGAAACAAAAGAAATGCTTCACCGTTGTTTCTAGGACTGGGGAAAATAATCCATTTGTGGCTGTGGATTTAAATCAAAAGGAGGCTCTAATTCACAGAGCAATTAAAGTGAGCATTGCCTTACCCTGAGTTTATAGGCTGATGGGAACCTTTCTCAAGCCCCAGTAACACATGGGGCCATCCCTGACCTTTCTAGATTGAAAATCATCAGATTAAGAGGGGAGGAGGGGAAATCTTGGCCATCTTGGCCATCAAGGATGTTTATAGATAATAGCAGGTTAAAAAAAAAAAGACATTCTGTAGCTTCCCAGACTTTTACAACATTGATGGGAGTTAATGTTTCGAGAAATGGTATTATGATGAAGTTGTATGCTGAATTAATTTTCCATAAATAAAACCATGCATTTTCACAGATTGTTTTTTCTGCCCTATCATGGAGGTGTGTGCTGTCCGTGGATAAAAGTTCTCTCCCTTCTTTCTTCTGACCTCTCTCCTCTCCATGAGCCTCGGGGTAAGAGAGACCTGGGTTTGTATCTGAGCTGTGTTGCCACTGGTTGTGTGACCTTGGGTTCATCACTTTACTGCTTTGAGGTCAGAGTTGTCAACTAGAAAATAGCTGGGGGGGGGGGGCACTGAAGGTTTGTCATGAGGTCCAAAGAGAGAACTTGTGGAAAAGGGTCGCATGCGGAGCCCTCAACGCATGGGGGCCACCTTCCATATTATGCCCCCTTTTACTTGGAAGATGCTCCTTCCAGCTTCTCCCTGCCCCTTCTCTTCTCTCCTTTTGCCTCAGGCACCAAAAGTTCTGTTGTCAAAAGAATAGCTAAGTCTTTAGGGAGAGCTCAGAGCCAATTGTTCCTCCCTGGGGCCACCACTACTGACCCAAGATCACAGTAGAGAAGAAACTGAACTGGAGAGAGACCCAGAGGAATGAATTCCAAATGGCAGCCTTTCAGACTCACGTCTACTTAGTACTAACAATCGTTACAATTATAGTAACATTTCCTGGCATATATGATGTGATATGCTCTGTGCCCCATGTTTTGTACGCATTATCCCCTTTAATTCTTACCACAAACTTATAAGATAGGTGTTTCAGCATGTCCTTTTTACGGGTGAGGAAACTGAGGATCTGTTGAGAAGGAGGCCAGGAATAAAATGTGTCCTTCATTCATGTGATTCCAAGGCGACTTCATAGAAGGGTGTATGTAAGCGTGTCAGCAAGGTTGAAAGGAAGGCGAGGGCACATGACAGAGAGACCTGGGAAAACATTATGGTGGAGGAGTCATTTGAACATGGCCTTCTGGATTAGTTTGGGTCTCAACAGGCAGAGATGAGAAGGGAAGAAAGCATTAGAGGCTGGAAGGAATCACCAGGAGCCACGGCAGAGAAGCATGGGATTTGTTTTGGTGACACGGACGTGTTGGTAATGCATCACCGTATGAGGTAGGTGCTACCTATCATTATTTGCATTTTACAGAGGAGGAAAATGAGGTACAGAGAGGGTGATTAATTTGGCTGAGGTCACACAGCTAAGCGGTAGAGCTGGGATTTGAACTGCCATCTGTCTGACTCCAGAGCCTTTTCAGGGTGGAGATCACATATGGGTCTCAAATCAGTCAGCAACTAAGGGAAGGCTTTAGTATTTGCAGCTTCTGGGAAGATTCTAGGCCCAGCAGCCACCCATGCCCAAAGCAGCAATACCAGTGCTCCTCCCCCCACCCCCAAAATTTGTGGGGGCCAGGAGGGAGAGAATAGTGGGAACAGGACAATTTTCAGATTCTCAGATAACTGCAGTGAGGCTGTACATTTGCAGAGCACCTACATTTTTCCTCCCTCCTTCCTGGGATCAGGTTACTCTCTTGCATTCTTTTACATTTCATAATAATGGCTTGTTAACCACATGCTGGATCCTGAGATGACAATGAGGTCTGGAGTTGGTTTGGAAGCCTGCTGGAGGTCACGTAGCATTGAGTGGTGGATGGGGGTTTCAATCCCAGGCTGAGCCATTCACCATGGCTTTGCTGCACCCCCCCCCCCATACCCCCTCGCCATGCTTCTTTTGCTTCTCACAATGGCCCAAGACAGGTCTTTGGGCTCAGTAAATCTGACCTGCTTGCCATGACTTGAGGTTGGTCAGCCAGCCCAGAGGCCAGATCCTGACTCCTGGTCCAGTGCCCTCTCTGCTGCCCCCACCTCCCAAGTCTGTCCTGAGGCAGCAGGTGCTGATGGACCCCAAGTGTCCACTGTACCTCCACAGTCAGGGTCTTGGCCTCACATTTTTGTCCCCTGGGAGCTCTGCCCAGAGAGGGCAGGAAACCCAGGTCACTGGTGGATCTGTTCATGTGGGTTTTAGGATCAATGGAATCCTGTCTCATTTCACGTGTGAACAGAACCCCCCTTGACCCTGGAAGGACATTTGTAGAACTGGGGCAATATTCACAGATGGACCAGGGAATGATTTTAATGCACATACTGAAATCTCATTTAGAGGAATGTAAGGTATGAGGGGCACCAGAGGGGATTCCCCCTGCGAATTTAAGGGAATTTCCAAGGTGGCAGTGAGAGTTGGGGGAGGACAGAAGGGAGTGTGTACATTCATTCCTTCATTCAGTTTTTCATCTCTTCGCTCAGCACAAACACCCTGAGCAAGCTGTGTTCTATTCTGTGCCAGGCTGTGTTCAAGGCATGAGAGGAACAGCAGGGAAGAAAACAGACAAAATGCTCGCCCTCACAGTGCCCTTATTCTATTGCTGATAGCGGTGCGGTGGGGTAGGGTGAGCAAATACAATGAATACGTAGTAAATTAGGTGATGGTGACAGTGACTTAACAAATCAGGGAAGGGAGGAGGGGAGGGCTGGTGGAGTTGAATCTGTCTGCATACGGACCTTCATTCTAGTTCCAGGTGGAGCTAGAATCAGGTTGTTTTTGTTTTTGTTTTTCTAAACAAGCAGGTCATTATTCAGAAAACCCAGATTCACCCTATATGGGTAAAATGCAGGTAAGTCCAACACCTGGCAGGGGACTCTCAGAGCCAAGGAGGGACTTAAGGGTGAAATTATTCTCTGCTCCATACAGGGCCAGTTCACGCAGAGCCGGGGACCCCAGGCCCACCCTTGACTGGTGGGTTGGGAACAGCACTGACCCGGGTGGTCAAGACCAGTATGGATGTGTGTTCTGCTGCCACAGGCTGCCCTGAAGAGACAGAGGGTATGTATGTATTTATTAATAGGGAGAAAGAGAGGGCAGGAGAGGAGCAGAAAGACAGAGAGAGAATACTAAGCAGGCTCTGTGCTGTCAGTGCAGAGCCTGATGCAGGGCTCGATCTCACAAACCGCGAGATCATGACCTGAGCCCAAACCAAGAGTCAGACATTTAACCGACCAAGCCACCCAGGTGCTCCATCTTGCTGGCCGTTATGGAGATGGCCAGGAATTCTGGGACGGGCTTTCCCCGTCATGAGGCCATAAACCTGAAGTGAGATATAAGCTCATCATGTTACATGTTAAACATGGGTTCAGGAGCTGAACCAAATCTTCATCAGCACCTTCAGTTTAAGGTCCACAGACACCCCCTTCTTTTACAGACTGTCTGGAGGCCCAAGAATCAGATTTATGAGACAATGGCTCTCTTTTGCTTGGAAACTTAGGTAGTCCAAAAGGAGCTGTGTTGGGATCTTTACTAGGATATTTATGAACTTTTTTTTTTGAATGCTAAAAGTAGTTTTGTATTTTTAAATTATTTTGAGTTTTTTGTGACTTTTCATCCACTCATGAAGTGCCAGTCATTGAAAAGGATTTATAGAGCACCTTCTAGGGATCAGATGCTGTCCTAGATGTCGTGGTCCCTGTGCCCATGCTGCTAACAGTCTAGTGACACACACAGATAAATAAATCGGTGGTTGTAATATGGGGCTATGAGGGAGGAACTTGAGGGTTGTTTTGGGAGATACTTAAACATGGAGGTCAGGGATGGCTTCCTGGAGGAAATAATGCCAGAACTGGAAGGAGGTGACTGGATAAAGAGGCTTGGGAAGACCATTAGATCCTTAAGAAAGAGCAGGGCCAAGCCCGGAGCAGAGAGCAGGAATGTGTACAGCTGCAGCTGTATGGGGTGGGGGGGTGGTGAGGTAGAGGTGAGCGATGGTGCATTAGACAGCTAGGGTGACAAAGGACCAAACTGGGACGCATACACAGGGAGGCATCTTTTTTTTTTTTTTTTTTAAGTTTTCATTTATTGAGAGAGAGAATGGAGGAGGGGCAGAGAGAGAGGGAGAAAGAGAATTCCAAGCAGGCTCCACACTTTCAGTGCAGAGCGTGATGTGAGGCTCGAACTCACTAACTGTGAGGTCATGACCTAAGGCGAAACCAAGAGTTGGACACTCAACTGACTGAGCCACCCAGGAGCCCCGGGAGGCAACTTATAAGGACACTAGTCACGTTGGATTCGAGTCTACTATAATGATGCCATTTTGACTTAATCACCTCTTTAAAGGCTCTGTCTCCAAATACAGTCCCATTCTAAGGTACTGGAGGTTGGGGCTTCAACATGTGAATTTGGGGGACACGATTCAGATCATAACACATGGGCAGTGCCTAGATCACACAGGCCTGGGAACCATGTTAAGGACTTTATCTGAAGACGAGGAGGAGTCACAGCAGAGGCTAAGGCAGGGTGACAGTGCCCGTGTTTGCATTTTACAGATTCTTACAGCAGCAAGGGGAAAGAGTTGGAGAAGAGTGGAGATGGGTTTGCAAGTGGTTGGGTGACCCTCTAAGAGAATCTGGCAGAAGGAGAGACTCAGGAGGTAGAAACAATAGGATTTGTGATGGACCACCTGTGGGGGCAGGGCAGGGGAGTGTCAGGCCCACCTGGGTGGGCCATGGAAATCGTCACCAAGCATCCTGGAGGAGAGCCTGGTCCAGGTGAGGGGAAGGAGACAAGTCCAAGGTGGGGGGCAGGTGGGACATCTGAGTGGAGGCGGGTATCCAGCTCTGGAAAGACATCTGAAAGTCTGGTTTGGAGATGTGAATTTGGGACTCATTAGCTCTGGATGGTAATTGAAGCCATGGGAACGGATGAGGGAGGGGTGCTGAGCCATGAGTTTGAATATGCAGAAGAGAGGTGAAACTCCTCTTATTAAAGCTGGAGAGGTGTGTGTGTAGAATGACTAACTTCCCTGCTGATATGGAGACCCAGGTCATCATCCCGCCCCTGTTCTCCTATCTGAGAGCTACTGGGAGCCTGGGGTGAGGAGAGAATCTAGGGTCTCCTGGGTGTTAGCTCCCTTCCTGAGGCCTGAGGACATTTAATCAGCTTTTGACACTTAATGAGTCACTGGACACCCTCCCAGCTGAGTCAGCCCAGGTACCCCTCCCGGAAAGGACACGCTAGGAACTCTTACAGGCTGCACCACCTGCCTTGTTGATCAGAGGGGAGGGAGGGAGGGGGTGGAGTGTCTTTCCCGGCCAGCACACTGCAGCGTCCTGTCTACACAGGGATAGACAAGAATAATGACGCCAATGAACTAAATATGTTTGCCGGGCTTGAGGATGTGTGACACATGTTTTTGCTAATAGCAATAGATTTGTCCTTTTAAGACGTCTTTCCTGAGCCACTTTTAAAATAATAACAGCTGACATTTATAGAGTCCTCACTAGATTCCAGACAACGTGTGGGGCCTTTGACCTGTGTTGTCTCGATTCGTCCTCACAGGTGGGCGCTGTGGTTATTCCCGTTTTGCTGGTGAAGACAGCGAAGCTTGGAGAGGTGAAGAAGCTAGGTTGTGCAGTTTGTGAGCGGAGGGGCCTGGAAGGGAGCCCTAGCAGGCTGATGTCAAGCCCTCCCACAGCTAGTCATTGTGCCACATGGCCGCCACCAAGTGTGTTCCTTCGTGGAAGCGGGACCTTCATGAACCTCATGTGTTTCCCTGGCCTCATAGTCAAAACACCTGGGGCTCATCCCCAGCTCCTCCACAGGCTGGTGTGTGACTGGGGTAAGTTGCTCACCTTTCTGTATCTCGGTCTTCTATCTCCCGTAAGACGAAATAATAGTGCCTACTAGAACAGGATTTGGGGGTGGGTATAATGGCAATACATAATGGTTATGAAGCACTTATCTCCATGCTGAGAACATAGCAAGTGCCTGTGGCACGTGTATTGCCCAAAGCTGTCCATCTCAATATCGACACCATCCCACAGGCTCTTTTACCCGTGTGATGGCGACACTGCTTCACTGACCGTTAGGTTTAGAGCCCCTCCTTTTGGACCAGGATGCGTCGTGGTAAATGCCTTGGCCAACAGAGTACAATGGAAGTAATACTATGTGACTTCTGAGACTAGATCATGAAAGTGTCCGCCTGCCTCTTTCACTCAATCTTGAGACATGTGCCCCGGGGAGCCTTGTGTCAACAGGTAAGTGGGCTGGTTAACCGGCCGCCATTGTGTTGGAGAGGGCATGTAGTAGGGAGACCCTCACAGAGACAGAGTGATACCCGGGAGCCCCAGCTCTTCCAGCTTCCCGCTGTGTGAGTCTTCTCTCCCTGGGCACCAGCCAGAGTGAGTGAGGTGAAGGGCCCCACCTCTGAGCCCAGTGCAGCTGATGCCGAGTAGAGCAGAGACGAACTGTCCCAACCAAGCCCTGCCCCGTTGCAGATTTGTGAGCAAAATAAATGTTTTTCTTTTAAGCCCCTATGTTTGGGGGTGGTTTCTTATGCAGGTTAGATAATGAGAACAATGCCCAATAAATGGCTTTTGATGTTATTACTTCTGCCTGAATTAGTGCACTGTCACTATACATCAGGAAGATAATGTCCTGAGGTGGGGTAAATTTTGCTCCAAAGTGTGTCAACTCCTATTGGCTGTTTGGGGGTTAATAAGTGGCTATAAAAGCTGATCGGATTGGAGCACCTGGGTGGCTCGGTCGGTTGAGTGTCTGACTCTTGATGTCGGCTCAGGGCATGATCCCAAAGTTGCGGGATCGAGCCCCACATCGGACCCTACACTGAGCGTGGTGGAACCTGCTTGAGGTTCTCTCTCTCTCTCTCTCTCTCTCCCTGCCCCTCTCTCTCCCTCTGCTTCTCCCACCCCACTTGCTCTCTCTCTCTCTTTCAAAAAAAAAAAAAAAAACTGATTGGATCATCTGAGATCCAAGGGTTTATACTATGCAAATGAAAGACAGCCAGGATGAAATCCCTGTATGTGGCAGTGCAGGGAAAGGGTTCTTCTCTGTAAGCCTCCATAAGCTAAGGCAATACATCCTTTGGCATATCATATTAACCATTCTCTAATATTTTCCTGTCAACAATATCACTTCAGCCACAACATATACTTCCTAGTTGGTGTGGGACAGGGGTTCTTCACCCCACATTCCAGTTGGGCAAACTGAGACATAGTTAAGAGAGGTGACAAGACTCAAGGACATATGGCCAGTTAGGGGCAGAGCAAAGAAAGTATACTCTCCTTGCCGTTAGAGTCTAGCTCTTCAACCTGTTAGCTGTGTGACCTTAGACAAGCTAATTAGCCTCTCTGTGCCTAAATTTTCTCATCTGTCAAATAAGGATAAAAATGGTACTCCTTCAGAGAGTTGTGGTGAGGATTAAATAAGATATGTCATGGCCCCTCCCCCGTTCATGCTCTGTCTCTCTCTGTCCCAAAAATAAATAAACGTTGAAAAAAAAAATTAAAAAAAAAAAAAAAAGGGGGCGCCTGGGTGGCGCAGTTGGTTGGGCGTCCGACTTCAGCCAGGTCACAATCTCGCGGTCCGGGAGTTCGAGCCCCGCGTCAGGCTCTGGGCTGATGGCTCAGAGCCTGGAGCCTGTTTCCGATTCTGTGTCTCCCTCTCTCTGCCCCTCCCCCGTTCATGCTCTGTCTCTCTCTGTCCCAAAAATAAATAAACGTTGAAAAAAAAAATTAAAAAAAAAATAAGATATGTCATGTGAAGTGTTTAGGATGCTCCTGGCATATAAGAAATGGCTAGGAAGTGGCTGAATTGGGGTTTTAGATTAGGTGGTCTAATTCCAGACTCCAGACTGGTGAGCCTACATCCCGGTAATTCTCATCAATCCCCCCAAAAGCTAGACAGCAATATCCCAGGTATCCCACTGTTCCCCACAGAGCATGATTAGAGTTCTCCCTGGGCACTCTTCTGTGTGCACTGTGCCTTGAATACATGATGCCCTAAATTGAAGGAAGCACCATTCCGTCCTCTTTTATTAATGCAGCCCAAGATTACACTGCTATTTTGGCAGTCACATCATACTGTTGACTCATCCTGAGCCGACGGTCAAAATCCTAAGTGTTCCTTCCACCTGTGCCAGCATCAAGCTGCATTCCTTCCCAGCTACAATCGGTGCAGTTGGAGAATTTAAAAATCTGACTACAGAATTGCGTAGCTTGTTAGCTTATGCTCAGTGCTGTAGCCAGTCTGAGAAAGAACCCAGGTGAGCTCCTCCTCCCTGGGTTCCTGGACACACCCCATACGCCTTGAATATACCCTCCCTTTTGTTCCTTAGTTAGTTTGAGTGCCTTGCTGTTACTTGCAGCGGGAAAAGCAAGTCACAGACTGGCTTCTGACTGGTCCCTGTGTAGGAAGACAGGAGGCATGGCCTGGGAGCTTGTGCCATATGCTAGGTCCAAGGCCCAACTCTGATGAGTTGCCACCTGAATAGGACAGAGCTGAAGACAGAGGCTGTGTTCTGGGAGGACACTCACTGGCATAATGAATCAGGCTTCTAGCATATTGGTTGTTCAGATGGCTCCCGACCGCCCTCAATGTGCTGTCATCTAACCCACGTTTTTCCAGTGCCCACAAGGATGAAATGATATTTTTGTCATGTCTCATTTCTGGCTGAACTACAAACTGGTCTAGTTTGGGCCAGGTGTCTGCCTGCCTGTGCTCTGATCGGCTGTTGCAAAGGGCAGACTCTTCAGTTCAAACCTGTCCTCAGAGAAGTGGCTGTGGAAGTTGGGCAGGCACCCCCAAATGCTCGTGTATAGGGAGCTAATCACATTCATGTTAGGATATTTCTTTGGTAAATCCCCCCAATTTAACTTACAGTTAATTTAATTTGTACCCTTTGAAATTCTGAATCAGTGAAGCTAAGGCTAGAATTACTTTAGCAGGACCAAGCTGGTAGTTCCTTTTGGGAGTAATGCTCTGCTGGGCATCTCGTGCATTATTGTCTGACATTCTTGCTTAAGATGGTCTAGATCAGCCTCAGCGTCCCTTCTTGGGAAACTTTACTTGACCTCCCTATAGGAAACAGTGTTACCTTCACTCCAAGCTAACGGAGGGGACTTTCCCGAAGGTGTGGGCAGAATTAAAGGAATCCAGCCAAGGAAGGTGATGCCCTCCTGGAGCTAGCGAGAGCTGCAAGGCTTACCCCTGCTGGACTGGAATAGGCAGGGGAGGGGGCAGTCCTTGAGGCCAGAAGGGTCATAGTTGCAGGGATTGTAGGAAAGGGCACCTGGCAGGGTTTGCCTTCCGTAGAGGGAGGCGGCCCACCGGTAGTCACCCAGCAGGGAGGAGATGAGAAAATAAATACCTCAACCTCATTTTCTCTTCTCCCTCAATCTCCTGCCAGTGTCTCAATTGGCTGAATCTAACTGGGAGCCAGAGGGCAAGAGATCCTGTGGAAACAGTCCTTACATGCTAGCCTACTGCGGGCACCAAGAAGGATGGAAATACGTGGAAAGTGGATCTGGTGGCAGGGTGGGGCGCGGGGGTGGGGTGGAATGGAAAATATGCAGCTCATCCTAAACGAGGTCCCTGGTCTTTGCTCCCCAGATCACCGCTGTTTCTAATTCACTGCAGTTACCAAGAGATTAGCTATGTGGTGAGGACTGCGTCCGAGTTGTTCATTGCTCTATTCCCAGTGCTCGACACTGGGCCTGGTTTGCTGTGGTGTGCAATAGAGCTTGGAAAATGACTGGGGGGATATATGTCTGGGGTCACCACATGGGCCATACATGACTGGGAGCAGTGAATCACCCAGAACCCTGCTTGCACATGAAAGGGACTGTTCGGGGCGTTGGGGGGATAAACAGGTGCACCACTGAGTGAACAGATGAATTATATGGGTGGAACACCTTCAAAATCCCATGCTGCCAAGTCTGTGTCACAATTTGACCCCAAATTCATTAAATTCAGCAAGACTTGTTCTTTCCTTAGAGGCACGGCAGCATATGCATCTGTCATTGTCTCTCGCCCTGTGTCCACACCATCCCGTTCTGATAGCTTCTCCTCCATTTCTTCTGAAGAAGACCAGGGATGGTCACCTTAGATCACCTGTTCAATCCTGGTCTAGGGGTGAGCTGTGATGGAGGCTGAGATGATCAGACTGTCCATGGGAATTGGCTGCAAATCCCCCAATGTTGAATAATATGTTGCTTCTTATTTTTCCACTTTTTTTTGTTTTTTTTTTTTCTTAAGTGTCTCGGAGATAATTGTTGTTTAGTCAAAGAACTGATGCACTCAGACACCCAGAGGAGAATTCCAGACTTACCAGGCTGTACCGTAATGTGGCCATAAACTATCTTGGGCTTTACAGCTGCACTTTTGGGGTTTGAATCCCAGGGCTGTCACTTCTTAGCTGTGTGACCTTAGGCAAGTTACTTATCTTCTCTGTGTTTCAGTTTCTTAATCCTTGAAATGGGAGGGTTAAAAGAGTTAAAGCACACAAACACTTAACTCCAGCGCCTGCTACATGATGAACACTCATTAAATATCACCAGGATCCTGACCATCCAAGCAATTTGAGAAGGAAAAGAAAAATTGATGGAATTGTACTTTCTTAAATAATGGAAAAAAGAAATTCACACTCATGGAATAAATCGGAATGAATTAGCTGTTTCTCAAGGGCCACTCATCTCTTCCTTTCCACTCTGATGTGGGGTGGGGATAGAGAAAAAAGGATCTGAAGCTGCGTCCAAAGGGGCCGTTCAAAAATGAGCTGGTGCTTTTATATTTTTCAAGAAAATCTAAAGACCAGTGACTGTATCTGGTATTCTCTCTTCCTTTCTGAGAAAGTTCATGAGTTCTTCGCCCTGAATAAGCTTGGTTCTCTACGTCTTCCCACAAGGAAATTAAATTTTCAGGTCCTGCACAAAAGTTTAGTTATCACTAATATAATCATTGGTGCTGTCACTGTAGGGCTGTGGGAGCGGGAAGGGGGTGGAGGATGGATGTGACAGTGATGAGGAAATATTCCTGGCTCCCTTTCTCAGACATGCAGACACGGGGTTGTGCGCATGCACACACGTATAATACACAATGTGAAACACTCCCTCAAGTAGGTACCAGCACAACCATATGCATCTGTTCACAAAAAGATGCACTTTCTCATGAGCAGTTATTATCCTGAGTGTTTTTCAACAAACTCAACCCAACCCACATCTTGGTGGGGGAGTTTACTCAGCCGGAGCTAAGCATTGAGGGAGGCAGGGAGAAGGGCTTGCTACCGGCATGATTATGTCCTGGTCCTGCCTTCCAGGAGATTTCAAAGCAATGTACTGGGAGACAGAGACACTTCCCAGCAGCCGATAAAAGGTACACTGCGATAAGGGCTACACGAGAAACTAAGACATTGCTAAAGACTGCTTCCTTTCTTTACCTGGTTTTTTAATGGGATTCTGGAGTTTCATACATTCTCAGTGCAGTTTTGGAGTCAACCAGCCTCGTTCTGCATTGGTCTGGATTTGAATGTTACATTTACTACTTCAAAGCAGTGACACTTTTGAACCTGGTTTCTTAGTCTGTCTACAGGATATTAATATTACCTGTGTGTGTTAAGATAGTGTTCTGCAAATAACAGAGATCGAATGGTAGTGGCTTAATCAAGGAAGAGTGTGTTTTTCTCACATTAACAAGCAGTTCAGGGGTGGGTAATCCTGTATTGGTGCCATTGTTCATGGGACTCATCAGGGACCCAGGCTCCCTCTGTCTTGCTACCCAAGCACCCAGGGCCACAAGGTGGCTAAGACATGAGCATGTTGCATTTGTCTCCCTTTGAAGAGCTTTCTGGAGAGTCCCACTAAGTGACTCCATCTTACACTTCATTGGCCACAACTATGCCAGGATGACCAACGACACCTGCAAAGGAAGCTGGGATCCTGAGTATTTTAACTGAACACAGTGTTGCCTGAAACAAAACCGAGGTTCTGTGAAGAAGGAAGAAGGGGAGACCCCAGAAGTTTCTAACACACTGTCTCAGAGTTGTTAAGACGATTCCCTGAGCTTATTCATGTCAAGCTCAGTCCAATGCCTGACATGTGGTAACTATTGTTATCAGTCGACGCTCTCCCCAATGTCTTCTCTGAGGATCCCCTGGTGAGGTGGCCAATGGACACTCAGTCTCCTCACTGTCCTAGTGCTCCCCCGACCATAACTCATGCCTCATGACTCATGCAATCTCAGCTTCTCCATAAAGTCTTCCCTCACCTCTTCTGATCACCTCTCAGATATCATCTGCTCTTTTGCAAACCTGTAGCACAAAATGATTATATCACTCAGTTGTAATTTAACATAAATTTCCTGGTGTAACTAAATCTGCATTTGTGTGTTTATTTTTTCCTCCCAACTTATAAGGCAGAAATTATATTTTATTCCTACATCATTGCCTCAAAGATCTCATTACTGTTCTTACACATCGTAGGTGCCCACACTGAATAGCTTATAGGGCGTTCTGAAGTAGCCAGCTTTGGTTCCAGTTGCTAGGAGGGCTAGGATGTGGTAGGCCAGGGATTTATTCACATGTGTGCAATAATAAATCAAGCCCTTTTGGGCATTTGCTGTTCTGTCTATGTAGCTAAGATAGCCAGGTTGTGGTCTAGTAAATGTGCACTGTGGTCATTCTCTGAACAACCCCCCCCCCCCCCCCCCGAAGGTGAGGCTTTGAATGCTATCTGAAATCAAGAAATCATTCATTCCATCAATTGAACCCCTGCTGTGTGCTAGGAATAGTGCTGAATAGGGGCTGCTTGGTCCCATGTCATTTCCCCTAAGGTCTTTCTTTCTACCTTGAGGTAGGATGAGCTCGTTGTTCAGCAATACTCACTTTCTTCAGGTTTTGAATCAAGGAGACTTCCTGGAGCCTATCAATTTCAAAACCATTTCCTAAAGTAGACCTGTCCTCTTGCTTTCAGAGGGACTCTTGACAAATAATTAAAGAAGAAGTACATGAAGGACTATCATGGGTTGGAAAGCCCCAGAAGTACTGCCCCTAGCCAGCTCATGTCCTGGTTCCTGTGGGGTTCCCACATGAGCTACCCTCTCTCCCAATCCAGTGGAAAGGATAGGATTTGTCCTCAAGCCGGTTGCATTTCTTCCCTTAAAGTGAGTGAATTCAGCAAATACTTTCTGAGCCCTTGTTGTGTATAAGGTACTGTGTTGGCATGGATAACAAGAACACAGATATTAAATCAATTAAGTGACTGATTAAACAGTTGATTAGGCTGTGCTAGCCAATGGGGATAGCTTTATCTTTTTAAGACTGATAGAGCACTTTCTGAGTCTATGCGCTTACTGCCTTACGTATGTTTTCTCCTTGGATCCTCTGAGGGTTTATATCCACACTCTGAGACAGGTGGAAAGTAGAATAATTATTCTTTACTTCCCCCACCTCCTGCTTTGTGTTGAATCCACGAAGGAGGAGGGCAGGTTGGAGATCTAAAAACAGGATCCGATATTCTGGGACGAGACCACCTTTTGGTTGAGGTGCCCCACGCCAATATGGGGCAGCTTCAATAGAGCAGGAGTGGCTGCATTTTTAGGTGGAGAGGGTCTTGTGCTGTCTTCCCCGCGCCCTGCCTCTGAGTCTCCCTCAGGTCTAGCCGATGTGGATGAGCTCTCAAAATGCCCCTACACCCTATTTGATTGGGGAGAGAAATGCAGTTAAGAAGTCAGAATCTAGTGCCTGCTATGGGGTCACTGGGATGTGGCTTGAGGGGACATCCTGGCAGAGTCGTTAGTAATGGGCCAAAGGTGGGGCTCAGAGAGGACAGTTCTCAGGATCCACAGACCCAAGAAGACACTCAGCCATTGGGAAAACAACTTGTATTTACTGTACCACTGTTACATCAGGGGTGGACACTTTGGAAGCGGGTGGGACAAGGGGAGAAGCCCACACCCAGGCCTAGAAGGATGGCATATACCTCAGTGAAGGCCAGCCTGGACATTGGGTGGTACCTAAACCTACCAGGACGACAGACATATCTGGAACAGGGGACCCTCCCATCAGGCTAGAAGGCTAAGAAAAAGCCTTCTTGGGGGGGCGCCTGGGTGACTCAGTCGGTTGAGTGTCCAACTTCGGCTCAGGTCATGATCTCACAGTTTGTGGGTTCGAGCCCCGCATCAGGCTCTGTGCTGACCGCTTGCTCGGAGCCTGGAGCCTGCAGCCTGCTTCAGATTCTGTGTCTCCTACGCTTTCTGCCCCTCCCCCGTTCACGCTTTGTCTCACTCTGTTTCTCAAAAATAAATAAATGTAAAAAAAGAAAAAAAAAAAAGAAAAAAGCCTTCTGGGAATTTAGCTTCCCCCTGGAGGAGACAAGATGAAGGGGAAGAGAAAGAAGTTTCAATTCAATTGAATAAATTACCCCCAAAGAGATGGGCTTTCACCAGAGAAGTGATGCCATTATCTTGCTGTGGAAAGAGCTAAGAGTTTTTTCTCCCCTTGCAGAAACAGTGGTACCAGAATTGTGACTGTGAACTTTATACCCACAAGAGGGGTTTAGGTAAAAACATCCTCCAATATTTTCTTTTCTAGTCTTCTCTTGACTTCCCCCTCAGACAGCCTTCTCATAATCTGAAGTGATTGCCAGGACCAAGGTAGATATTAAACCCATGAATAATGGCTGAGGCTTCATCAGTAGACTTCACGGTTTCCCTGAGGGAATGCATATTCATTTTCCTCTTTTAATCAATGGAGAAACCAGAAGATGACTCACCCCTCAGAGCTGAGGGGGAAGTCTTGATGCCCTTGACTAGAGTCCCTCCAGCTTCTGTTTTTTTTCTAGGTTGAGGTCAAGGCAGCCCTGTGAGGAAGGCAAGAGGGAAGAGAGGCAGGAGGTGCTGGGAAGAGAGGTGGTGGCTGTTTGGGACAAGGGGCTCTTCCTGTCAGAGGCTCTGTCTCTACCCAGACCCAGACTTCAGTTCTGAAGTGCCGTTCCCGCCTCAAACACCCACTCTCAGATCCACACACTCACATGCGGAACTGTCCCTCACCACCATGGTGACAAGTGACCCTGCCCTGAGGCTGTTTCTTCTTCCACAGGCAAGATGAGGAAGGAATTATGGAAAAATAAGAACAAAAACAAAAATAAAACTGCTCTGTAGAGAGAAGGGACAGGGAGCAGCTTCGTGTCTCCCTTCCTTGGAGTATAAGCAATTCTACCTAATTTCTTTCTCACCAAATGAGGTTGCCAAGGGAGTCGACGTGGAGTGACCCCCACAGTGTGGGTTCAACTTACAGAAACTCAATATACTACCTCATAAACCAGATCAATTAAAAGGTGATTATTCACTTTACAGGCAATGGCTTTGCCTCTGCACAGGATCCCTTTAAGGAGTAGTTCCCTAGGGCATTTAAGAATTAGCTTGTAGATCATGAGTTTTTGATGGAAGGCATAGGGAGGCAGAAAAACAGGAGCTGTAGTCTGCTGGACATCCAGGAGGAATGAAGGAAAAAGACGAAGGATCTCTGACATTATGTAAATCAACGGAGAAAACAGGATGGATTTCCCAAATTAAATTTACATGCAACTTTGCATAACATTATAAAATATTAGCTTTTTGCAAAAACCTAACATTTACTACTGTGTGCTGAACCAGTTTATTTACATGGATCCTCACGATAGCCATAAAAATAGATGTTTTTATCCTTACCTGTAGATGAGTAGACTGAGGCCCAGGATGGGAATACACTTGTCAAAGGTCACAGATGTTTCAAGTTCACATTACTCTGTAAGTCAATAGTCATAAATTCAACTGTGTGTGTGTGTGTGTGTGTGTGTGTGTGGTGGTTTTGGGTTTGTTTTTTTTTTTTTTTTGTATGAAGCACAAGGGGTTAATCAATGTTCATTCCTCTATTTGAAAATGTTCTTTTTTTTTTTTAAAGGAAACTATTTTAGGATAGAGTAAATTAAGGAGTAAACATGAGTCTCGCTGTTCGTTTATTTTCACTGAGTGCACACACTCCTCCAACGATAATTCATCCAGGATGTGAGCTGGAACTCATTAGAAGTCACTGGGCCTGGGGGAGAAGATAAAGCCACAGTTAAAGACATCTGAGCCTTTTAGGACAATTTGTTATCTTGGATTTCATTTTTAATAGGACACACTAATTCACACAAGGAGTCCCCAGGGCAAGCAAATGGTGCCCTGTAGTTGTTGTGGGTCCCTGAGGTGTCCAGGCATGAGCATGCTCCTGCCACGCCTGGGGACCCTTGGAACCTTGATCAGCTTGGCGTGGTTGGGGGACGATCTCTCACTGCTCCATGAAACAACATAGCTCCAAGTTGTCCCGTATGAGCTGCTATTTTTTTTTTTTTTTTTTTAAGATTTCTCCATTGATCCCAATGGATGGGTGAAGACTGGGCCCATGAGATCAGGTTCAAAGCAGTAGGGTAGGCAGAGAAGAGTGACTATTCTGAGTACCGGATTCTCCCTGATAGCTAAGTGGGTGATGATGATCCACAGTGGGCCTCAGGTCCCTGGTCTGTAGAATGATGAGGTGATGACACAGTCTCTCAGGTCCTTTTCAAACCTGTGATAGAGTGAGAAGGGCAGAGTAGGAGAAAGACATCTGGAGCTCAGCTCCCTGCTCAGTCCCTTCCCAGGCTGGGATGCTGGAGTTACACTAACAGTGGCAGCCGAAGAGTGTCGAGTATTTACTACGCAATGACATGATGTGAAATACTCTAAATTCTGGGGCAATCCTGAGAAACAGGTCTGTGGTTATCTCTATGTCACAGCTGAGGGGCCTGGAGCACAGACGGAACATATCCCAAGTCACACAGACCCAGGCTGACTAACTGCAGGACCTGTATTCCCAACTACTCCGGTCTTCATCTGTAAAATGGGAACAATGACAAGGCTTCTTCATAGGGTTACAGTGAGGATGAAGTGATATGCTGAATTAAAGTGGCCTGTGGTAATGCCTAGTAAAATAAACTGTGTTTGTTTAGCTTACAGAAGCTAATGGGAATAAGAGACTTAATTATTGTCTTCAAATGTAGGAAGGACTTTTTAGGATTCACTTATGTTTCATGAATATTGAGCCCCTATAGAGTCAGACTAAATGCTTTGTATTATTCTTAAGTCTGTGTCATCCAGGAAGAGAATTTAATTTAAACAGGAGAAATTTAATTGGACATTAAAATGACTTGACCTTCATAGTGGTTATAAAATCCCAGAATAAATGACTGCAATTAGCTATGAAGGTTGTATTTGTGGTATTTAAATAAAGAATTACTCTTCGAAGAGCTTCCAGGTACAATTGTGTAGGTTGTGTACTGCACAAAACCAGGGGCTGACATTTACACCATAATCTATGTGAATAGCACTCTTTGGAGTCATGGCCGTTTGTGGCAGTCCTGCCTGTTTGTTCTGAAGTGTTTAGGTGGAAACTGGTCCTGTTCCAGCTGTAGGAATCCATGGCTTTGAATAAAAGTTGAGAGTTGAGGTGATTATCTAAGAAGGGTAAACATGTAGCTTGCACAATAAGAGTCACCAGTCAGGGTTCCATGGCAGTCATAGATAACACACCATGGCTTCAGAATCCCTCTCAACACAACACTCTGGGGAATTGCTATCAATACATCAGATCTGTCACTTCAGCTAAAACACAAAAGCTGTTTAGCACAGTAGCTTTCTTTGGAGTCAGAATGCCTGGGTTCAAGTCTGAGCTCTGCCACATATTATACTGGTGACCTTGGTCAGTCAGAAAAGAAGCTTTTGGCTGCAAATAACACAAACCAAACTAAAAGTGTTTTTTAACAATTTTTTTAAAGTAGGCTCCACACCCAATGGGGGGGCTTGGACTCATGATCAAGCGTGGCATGGTCTACTGACTGAGCCAACCAGGTGCCCCCAAACTAAAAGTGTTTTAATAGTACGAGAAAGTTACTATTCTTCTTCTTTTTCTAATTTTTATTTAATTTTTAATTTTTTTAATGTTTGTTTATTTTTGAGAGAGACAGAGACAGAGTGTGGGCTGGAGAGGGGCAGTTAGAGAGGGAGACACGGAATTTGAAGCACAGAGCCCGATGTGGGGCTTGAACTTATGAACTGTGAGATCATGACCTGAGCTAGAGTCGGACCTTAACCCACCGAGCCACTCAGGTGCCCCAATTCTTCTTCTTTTTTTAAACCTAAGATGTGTGTGCATGTACATGTGCACACACACACATTATATATTTTTAGCGTCTCTCATATTGGGTAGGTCATGCAGTTGTTGGTGCTAAGCATTGCCTGTCCTCATGCAGCAACCCTGCAGAATGCTGATGGCTTCCTGGGAACACAGCCCAGAGATGACAGAAGGGCACCTTTTTGAGAAACACTACATCATCAAAGTTCTTGGTGGTACAGAGGACAATCACATATGGAAAAACTTGAGCACTGAGGACTCTGGATGGAAAAGTGTGCAGATTCTCAATGTAAAGCAGATTTAGGGGGGCACCTGGGTGGCTCATTCGATTAAGCATCTGACTTCAGCTCAGGTCATGATCTCATGGTTCGTGAATTCGAGTCCCACATCAAGCTCTGCACTGACAGTGTATCTCCCTCTCTCTGTGCCCCTCACCCACTCATGTTCTTTCTCTCTCCCCCCACCCTCTCAAAAGTAAATAAGCATTTTTTTTTTTTAAAAAGCAGATTTCGGAATACCTTGACCAATTTACTTCCCTTAATATTTTTATGAATGTACAAAAATGATATGTGGTATAAAAAAACTGGACATGATCTTTTGAACAAAAACTGAGGTTTTGCTAGCCAGGGAAAAACAAAGTCACGACTGTTGGTCAGTCAACCAGAAGTACCTGCCATGCTCAGCAAGTTGCTTAGATTTTCTTTGCCTCAGCATCCCCGTGTGTAAAATGGCGATAATAAGAAACACCTCAAAGTCTGGCTTTGAAGATTAAATAATACATATAAATACTTCGAGTAATGGCTGATATATGGTAAGGGCTCAGAAAGTGTTGGCATTTATTGATACTATTCTTATTCTTTGTTGTTATTATGATGATATTACAGTTGTTGTTATGACTACAATTATAATGCCACCTTGAATCTAGACAGACACTGAGGAGTTATGATCTGGTTGTAGAGGCAAGACTTACACTTGGAAAACAAGAAGAGAGTCCCTTGCTTCCTAGCCTTTGCACATATTTTTCCTTCAGTCTGAAACACAATTTATTATCACCTCTCCCAACCTCAGCTTGGAAAATTCCTATTCATTACACTATATCAGCTTAGTTGCTTCCCTGTCCCCATTCTTTATTTAATTATTTTTTTTTACGTTTATTTATTTTTGAGAAGAGAGAGAGAGCATGCAGGGCAGGGGCAGAGAGAGAGGGAGACAAAGGATCTGAAGCAGGCTCTGCACTGACAGCACAGAGCTTGACACGGGACTCAAACTCGTGAACTCTGAGATCATGGCCTGAGCTGAAGTTGGACACTTAACCACTGAGCCACAGGTCACCCTGCCTGTCCCCATTCTTTAGATCACCTGTCTATGCTGAACACTTCCACAATCTTCATCATGATAGCAATATTATGTTGCAATTTCTAGTGCATAACACAAAGTAGGTGTGCAGTGGGAACTTGCTGAATAAAGAAGTGAAGGACTGTGTTTCACTTAGAACTCTTTCGGTTATAAGTGACAGAACACTCCAATCTAACCAGGTTTAATCCAAATAAGAAACTTACAGACCTCAAAACTGAAAAGCCCAGAAGTTGGTTTGACTTCAGGTGTGGCTTGACCCAGGGGCTTAAATGATGGCTGTAATATTCAGTTTCTTTTCATCTCTCAGCTCTGCCTTCTTAAAAGTTGGCTCTGTTTTCAGGCATCCATTTCATTTTCAGGCTTTCTATGGCACTCCGGGCACCTCCAGATTCTCATTTTTCCTATTATGTTAGTGGCAAAGAACATGTTCTTCTTTCCCACTAGTTGCACTAATCGTTTCGCTGATTCTTACTGGGTCACATGTTTCTGAGAGAATTTGACAATAAATTTCATATAAAAAATAAAATAAAATAAAATAGTAAAAAAAACCCAATAAGGGTTGATGGGGGGTGGGAGGGAGGGAAGAGTGGGTGATGGGCATTGAGGAGGGCATCTGTTGGGATGAGCACTGGGTGTTGTATGGAAACCAATTTGACAATAAATTTCATATTAAAAATAAAATAAAATAGTGAAAAGAATGACTATGGCCAGGGGTGGAGTTGGGTAGAGGTTTCCTGTCCTGGAGCTGGTGGAGTGACAGGCAGTGATTCCCAAGGGAAAATTTGGGATACTGTATTAGAAGTGGGGCAATGGATACTGGACCACAAAACAATACATGTTCAGTATAAAATGAATGAATGGAGTGGGTGAATAAAATGAATAAATTATACAGAGCCAAGTAATAAAATCAGGTATAGAGAAAAAAAATGCCATGGAATTCGTGGTAGGGCAAGATAATCCCCCCCCCCCCCCCGAATGTCCACATTATAATTCCTGGAACCTATGAATATGTTACTTCACGTGGCAAATAAGAATTTAGGTTGTGGATGGAATTAAGTTTGCTAATCATCTGACCTCAGAATAAGGAGATTATCCTGGATTATTTGGGAATGCCTAATGTAATCATGAGGTTTCTTGAAAGGGGAAGACAGAAAAGGCAGAAAAGGAAGTCAGAGTGACGACATGTGAGAACAGCTCAGCTCACTGTTGCTGGCTTGAAGACAGAGGAAGGGGCTTTGCACTGTGGAACGTAGACATCTTCTAGAAGCTGGAAATGTTAAGGAAGTAGATTCTCCTCTACAGCCACCAGAAAGGAACACAGCCATCCCAACACCTTGACTTTAGCCCACTGGCACTCATTTTGAACTTCTGACCTACGGAACTTTAATAAATTTGTGTTATTTTAAGTCACTGAGTTTGTGGTAATTAGTCATGGCAGCAATAGAAAGCTAATGGAGTTGAAACAGAACAACAGGTACTCTCTACAGAACACATGAATGAATGATACAGAACCATGTAATGAAATCAGAGAGAGAAAAGTGCTTAGAATTCAAAGGAGGGAGACATCTTTGCAGATGTAGTCGAGAAAGGGTTCTTGGGGAAGGCAGGATTGTGGTTGTCGTATTTTACAAGCCTAACAAAAGGAGATTTCGGGCTGAGAAAAGTAGAATGTTCAAAGGCAGGAATGAATTGACATGTTGCGGTCACTGAAATTGCAAGGGTACAGTTGGAGGAGAGTATGAGGTGGCATTAGGTAGGTAAGAAAGGGCAGCTGATGGAGATTCTACAAATCCGGGATAAGATGTTTCTATTTGTTCCAGTTAATCAAGAGAAGGCAGCGTAAATTTTTGAGCAGAAACCTTTTCGTGATGAAACAGTGGCGCCTGAGATGGATTAGGGACAACAGAGGCCAGAGGTGGGCCAGCCTGTCTGCAGGAGCAGTGGCTGTGATTCAGAAATTGCGGAGACATGAGGGAGGAAGCAGAGACCCCTGGAAGGCGGGGACCGTAGATGCAAAATTTGCTGTGTTTGTGAGTTTTCCTGGGGAGAAGCTTCACGTCATTTATCAGATTCTCAAAGGGCTCTGTGACTCCAGAGAGACAATATAACTGATGTCAATTTTTAATACACTTTATTGAAGAGTAAGTAATAAACATACATAGAATATATACATAAAGAAAAGTGTTCTTATTATAAATGTACAGCTTTCTGGATTTGCACAAACTGAGTATCCCTAAGTTATCAGCGCCCAGATCAGAACCCAGAATCCTGCCAGTACTCCAGAAGCTGTCTCTCAAGCCCATCCCACCGTGTTGCCTGTGCCTCCTGGCCACAGTGTCCACTACTTTGATTTCTGACTGCTGAGATAGGAAGGTGGGCTGCCTCACATGGGCACATGGGAATTGAACCACAGTTTCCAGAAACAAGTACAAGGTAGAAAACCACACATTGGAGTTTTCCTCCAGGGGTGTTTGGAGAGAATTGGACAAGAGAGACACTTTAGAGCTCTCCAAACACCCCCATGTGGCTTTAGCTCAGGGCAGGACCCCTCCAAGCAGACCTCCTTCCCGGGTTCCTGACCATCGCACTTTTGGCCAAGCCCGAGCTGTCCCCCAGGGCCTGAAATCTCCGTGCTTCCCTCCACCTGCGTCAGCTGTCACCGTAATCCTGGGGGTTGGGCCTTGGGAAGAACAAAATCTAATTTGTGTATTTCATTTTATGAGTTGATCCTTATTTAGTTTCTTTCCGGGTTTGCAATCAAGGGCCAAGAACACAGGCTCTTAAGTACACAGTTACCACGCCGTGTTTTCGAGCTGCAGCTAGTGGCTAGACCGCGTCCTGGGGTAAGAGGATTAGACTCCGAGCGGCAGCTGGTAAAATATTAATAGGAAGCCATCCCGTCAGGGTGACGGAGCACATTCCAGCAGACCCGAGGCTGGAGGGGACATCGATGGCACATAATAGGGTTCGGAGCCTATGTGTTTGCCTTTTAAAACAATAGCCACGTGAATAACGGTAACTAGATTTCAGTCGCCCTCTGCCAAAGCCCATAAAAGCAGGGAACCCGATCAAAAGAAAATGAGGTGAAGGTTTTCATGGCCTCACCAAGAAGAATGGATGCTGTCAGAGAAGAGAACCCAAAAACGAAAATTAGATTTCTTTAGAGAAACACAGAGTGTGGGAGGGGATGAGCCGGCCATGCCTCCCTTGGCCTGGGTCCCGGGCCCCCCTCCTTCCCTCAGCCACACAGCCACACCAGCAGGTGGAAGCCCATCACAGCCCACTTCCAGGGGCTGCCCTGATTCCTTAGTTCTGTTGAGATTTTGTGGTATTGATTTCTATTGGGTTCAGTGTCATCTGGGCTTCCGAACTCATTTTATGTAGGAGAGAGTTTGACCATGATGCTGTTTGTTCTGCTGGGTAGGGCCCAATCTAGGAAGGGCTGTGGGGGTGAGGCACCTGTTTGGGTCCCTCCTCACACTCTTTCTCCTCTCCAAGCCCCTGTTTCCTTTGCGGTTTCCTGCTGTGGCTGCTCCCACTCTTGCTCTTCCTTTCCTCTTTCTCCAACCTGAGGGGTCCCCACAGACCAGAAAACTTGAGCCCTTTCAGGGGCCTGGGCTGAGCTTTTTTGAAAAAAAGTTGTTATGGGCTGAGATTGTGCTTTCAGTGAACCCTCTGCTTGATTGCTTGTTTTTAGGGGAGGTTTGTTGTTTGTTTTTGTTTTTGAGAAAAAACATGGTCATAGCTAATAAGATTTCAGAAAAGCTCTTTAAAATGTTAATATTTTCCTAATTATAATACGGAATAAAAATATATTTATTTGGACATAAAACAAATAACACAAAAGCTGCTGAAACATAAAAATAAAGATGCCCTGAGAACAACCATTTAAATGTGACAGAGTGGAGGCGCCTGGGGGGCTCAGTCCCTTGAGTGTCTGACTTTGGCTCAGGTCATGTAAGTTCAAGCCCCGCCTCAGGCTCTGTGCTGACAGCTCAGAGCCTGGGGCCTGCTGCAGATTCTGTGTCTGCCTCTCTCTCTGCCCCTCCCCCGCCTCTTGAAAATAAATAAAAATTTTTAAAAAGGCAGAGTGAATAGGTCTGTTAATTTGGATTTCTGCCCCAAAGTCAGCTAAAATGATACTAATTAAATGATGATGACAAAATCCATAAAAACAAAAGGAAAATGAGAGAAGTCAAGAGAATGGAAGATGAGAGGTAGGAGTGATACTAAGGGCCTTTTTCAAGAGTGAGGGCAGTTGCAACCCAAGAGCCTGTAAGCGGAAAAGCAAGTTGACTTGGCCCACGGAGCCCCCGGGGCTCAGGGATTGGAGCAGCGGGCTCTCTGGCAAGCCAGGGTGCAGGTGGGCCCAACACAGGGTATGTTTTAAGTCTAATTAAGGAGCAGTTAGACCCTCAGGGCTCCTTCCCCAGGCTGAACATCTGGGCCATTCTGCCTTCCACATCCCAGCTGAGGATAGAATGTGTCTTCTCTGGAGAGGTTGAACCTGAGAGGTTCTGGGTTTGAGACACAGATGAGTACGGGAGTGGTGAGCCAGGGATTAAGAAAAAGGTTCTATGTCAAATGTGCGGGGCCCCTGCTTCTTTCCACCGCTCAGTTCCCAGAATGCAGCAGTCAGCCTCACACTTCTATACAGGTAGATTGGATGGTTGTTCTCAGGGGAACTGGATCAACACAAGAGAAAATCCTGTAAGTACTGTGCTTTGGAAATCCCCAGAGGAGTGGGTGAGTCAGTCTTGGTGAGTGCTTCCCTTGTAAGTGGGGGAATAGCCAAACCTATATCTTAGTCTGTTCTGGTGGGTATAACAAAATATCATAGACTGGGTGACTTATAAACAACAAATTTATTTTTATTATTTAATTAATTGATGGATAGATTGATTTTATTTTTTTTATTTTTATTTTTATTTTTTTTGAGACAGAGAGAGACAGAGCATGAGCAGGGGAAGGGCAGAGAGAGAGGGAGACACAGAATCCAAAGCAGGCTCCAGGCTCTGAGCGGTCAGCACAGAGCCCGACGTGGAGCTCAAACTTACTGCCAGATCATGACCTGAGCTGAAGTCGGACGCTTAACTGACTGAGCCACCCGGGAGCCCCTGATTGATTGATTTTAATGTTTATTTTTGAGAGAGAGAGAGAGACAGACAGACAGACAGACAGAGTGCAAGCAGGGTAGGGGCAGGGAGAGAGAAGGAGACACAGAATCAGAAGCAGACTTCAGGCTCTGAGCAGTCAGCACGGAACCTGATTTGGGGCTTGAACCCACGAACCATGAGATCATGACCTGAGCTGAAGTTGGACCCCTAACCGACTGAGCCACCCAGGCGCCCCTATTTTATTTTATTTTTAAATGTTTATTTATTCTTTTAAAAAAATTTTTTTTTAACATTTATTTATTTTTGAGACAGAGAGAGACAGAGCATGAACGGGGGAGGGTCAGAGAGAGGGAGACACAGAATCTGAAACAGGCTCCAGGCTCTGAGCTGTCAGCACAGAGCCCGACGCAGGGCTCAAATTCAAGGACCACGAGATCATGACCTGAGCCGAAGTCGGCCGCTTAACCGACTGAGCCATCCAGGTGCCCCAAATGTTTATTTATTCTTGAGAGAGAGAGAGAGAGAGAGAGAGAGACTGGGGGAGGGCCAGAGAGAGGGAGGATCCAAAGCAGGCTCTGGCTGATAGCAGAGAGCCAGATGTGGGGCTCGAACTCACAAACCTCGAGGTCATGCCCTGAGCTGAAGCCAGATGCTCAACCATCTGAGCCACCCAGGTGCTCCTAACAAATTTATTTTTGAAGTTCTGGAGGCTGGGAATTCCAAGATCAAGGTTTTAGCATGGTTGGGTGAAGGCTGTCTTCTGGGTTCATTGCAGTGCCTTTTCTTTGTGTCCTCATATGGTAGAAGGAGCCAGGGAGTTCTGTGGGTCTCTTTCAGAAGAGCATTAACCTTATGCATGAGGGCTCCACCTTCATGATCACCCTCCAAAGCCCCATCTCCTAATACTATCACACCAGGCATTAGAGTTTCAACATATGAATTCTAAAGGGGATGCAAACATGCCATAAGAGCCTCCCCTCAGTATAGCTAAACACTGAAGATAGCTTCTAACTTGAAATACAGATACCAAAGTAAATTAGCAAGGGAAACAAAAATGGAGGAAACAAAGACAGTGCAGTGGTAAACAGGAAGGTTTAAAAAATAGATTAGTATTAGCTCCAGAGAACTAAGACATTATATCTAAGAGATAAGAACAGAACATTGTAAAAAAGCACTCATGGTTTTGATAGTTACAAATAGGGTAACAGGAATAAAAGTTTCAGTAGAAGACTCTTAAAATAGAGGAAATCTCCCTGCCAGTGGGTAGAAAGAAGAGAGAAAAGAGAGAAAGTAGAGAGAAAAATAGAAGATTTATCCAGGAGGTCCAACCTTCAGTTAATAGGAGTTCAGAAAAAGGGAATAAACTAAAGAAGAGAATATCAAGGTAATAATACTTCCTGTAATTGAAGGACCCGAGTGTCTAGATGCAAAGTGACCACCCAAGTCCTCACAACAATGACATTAAAAGGACCCTCACAAAGCACATCATTGTTAAATTCCAGAATGCCAGAGACAAATCTGAAAGCTTCCAGGGAGAACAGGTCATATACAAAGAAGGGAAATCAGGGGCGCCTGGATGGCTCAGTCCATTAAGGGCCTGACTCTTGATTTTGGCTCAGGTCATGATCCCAGGGTCATGGGATCAAGACCCAAGTCAGGCTCCACGCTGAGCCTACTTAAATTTTTCTCTCTCTTCCTCTGCCCTTCTCCCCCATTTGCTCTCTCTCTCTCTCTCTCTCTCTCTCTCCCCCTCAAATTAAAAAAGAAAAGAAAAGAAAAGAAAAGAAAAGAAAAGAAAAGAAAAGAAGGGAAATCAGAATGGCATGGGGCTCCTTAACAGCTACACTGGAAACCCGAAGTCAGTAAAGAAGTGCCTTTATGTTGCTGAAGGAAAATGAAATCCATTCTACATTTGGCTTCACAGACAAACTATGAACCAAGTGTGAGAATTTAAAAATGGCACTTTCAGATATATAAGATCTTGAGAATGTTATATCCCATAGTAATCATTTTTAGTTTGTGTTCTGCCATATTGAAAGAGTAAAACAAGAAAGAAAATTCATAAGATATAAGAAATAGAGGATCCAACACAGGAGAGGACTGAAGGGAATTCCCAGACAGATGGTGGAAGACATTTGCAAATGACAGCTGCTTAGCAGGTCTCAAGAGTATACAGTACAGGTTGGCACAAAGGGATGGAAGTCTCCGTGATGGATGTCCCTAAACAAAAATGTCGCTGAGAGATGGCTAATGGATGTGGGTATACTGAGAGAAATTCTTAGAGTTCCATGGGGACACTTGGGGATAAATTAGTGACAGGCACATAGAAAACTAAGACAATAATGTTAGTCACAACCATAACAAAAACAAGACAAGACAACTCCGGGAAGACCAAAGAGTTGTACAGGAAAGAAAATGATATGGTGTGGTCAGGGTGTGGTCACCTCTGTGAGCAACACCTACTCAGGTACAGTATTGTAAGTGCTAGATAATGATATAAATAGGAGAGCGGAGGAAGAGAAAGAGTATATGGGGAACAGTGCGAGAAGGTCAAGGCCACAGTGGGAAGTCAATAGATAATGTATAAAAAGGAACATTCAGGAAGTACTGGCTTATGAACATTATTTTAATATATCGAAGTAAATACCAGGAGAAACAGCCTGAAGAGCTGAACGTCATTGGCCCCAGGGAGGCAATGAGGCCTCAAAGAGTGTGATAAAGAGAGTGCTTGTTTTCCTGGTATAAGCCCTGTGGAACTATTTGACTTTTAAATTTTTTATACAAATTATTCTGATAAAATTAAACTTAAATTTAACAAAGGGAAAAAAGGGGCATTTTCGTATTTCGCCTTCTGCATATTAATTGTAAATAGCTTGGTGAATATTCTTTTGGTCTTCATTTTCTATGTGTACTCTAACACAAATGTGTATTTTTTATTTTCCCATGATTGGATAGTTATCTTCCCTTATGCAAATTGTCTTCCACTCTCTCTTTTTCACTTGTGTCTCGGATATTTTTTCCACATTAGAGAGGGTGTGGTGATACTTCTAAATGCATTTATGTTTTATTAGTCATAACTGCAACTCTGTATGAGAGAAACAGCATTACCTATATGTGGGAGAGCGCGTGGGGTTCCACTGGCTCTGGGCTTTCTCTTCAGCTGGTTCACCATTGGCTATCATTTGTCCAGTCTCCTACTCAGTTATTGATAGATGAGGGCTTAATAAATTATGACTTCTCCCAGACATATTTGCAATTTAAGAGATGATTTCTGAAGATTAAATAGCAACAATGTAACATTAAGAGTGAGCTACTCCTGGGGTCCCTGGGTGACTCTGTTGGGTAAGCGACTGACTTGATTTTGGCTCAGGTCATGATCCCAGGGTGGTGGGGTCAGGCTCCATGTGGAACCTGTCTAAGATTCTCTCTCTCGGGGCGCCTGGGTGGCGCAGTCGGTTAAGCGTCCGACTTCAGCCAGGTCATGATCTCGCGGTCCGTGAGTTCGAGCCCCGCGTCGGGCTCTGGGCTGATGGCTCAGAGCCTGGAGCCTGTTTCCGATTCTGTGTCTCCCTCTCTCTCTGCCCCTCCCCCGTTCATGCTCTGTCTCTCTCTGTCCCAAAAATAAATAAACGTTGAAAAAAAAAAATCTAAGATTCTCTCTCTCTCCCCCTGGCCCTCCCCCACTCATGCACGTGCACATGCGCTTGTGCTCGCTCTTTCTCAAAAAAAAAAAAAAAAAAAAAAAAAAAGAATGAGCTACTCCTAGAAAAAGAGATTAGACATGTGGTTACCAGAGTAGGGGGTGAAGGGAGGGGAACAGGAGGAAGGGGGGTCCAAAGGTACAAACTTCCAGTTATATGATAAATAAGTACTAGGGATACGATGTACATGATGACTATAGTCGACCCTCCTCTATGGTGATAAGAATGTTGTTAAGAGAGTAGATCCTAAGAGTTTTCATCACAAGGAAAAAATGTCCGCCCCTCCCCCCGCCCCGCCTTACTTTTTGCTTTTAGGTGGAATGCAGGATGTTAACTAAACTGATTGTTGTTACTGTTTCACAATATATGCAAGCCAAATCATGCTGTACACCTTAACTTATATAGTGCCACGGCAATGATATCTCCATAAAACCAGGAAAAAAGAGAGTGAGATACTGATAGGAAAATTCACAGAAATTTCACAGAAAGTAGAAGGGTTTGTGTGTGTGTGTGTAGAGAATTTCCAATAGCTAAATATATTATATAACATATATAATATATTAGACATTACATATATATATACAATTTCTTAACTCTGCTTCCTATTTGACCAGAGGGAATTCCTCATTGTGTGCTCTGTCCTGCACTGTAGAACTTCTCCCTGTCTTGGGACCCACATTCTCAGATGTGCCTACAGGGAGAGGGAGACAGGCAGCAGAACCCAAGTTCATGGGCTTTTGCCCAACCAGAGACATGGGCATGGATGGCAGGCTTGCCTTACCCATCCAGCCAGCGATGAGCCCGCGGGACCATTAGGGGTAACACTGTTAACAGTAAGAAGTCAACGGGTCATCAGTCATATTAGCCTCTCCTCTTCCCATGTGGAGGGGTGGGCAAGAGGTGGAGAGAGGGATAAAAGTATGTACTTCCAGGAAGAGAAAGGAAAAAGGATTCTCTACAATACCTAACAGACTGGCACTTGCAATTGCAAATGACACATCTGATAAAGGGTTAGTATCCAAAATACATAAAAAACTTATAAAAACTCAACACCCAAAAAATGAATAATCCAATTAAAAATGGGCAGAAGACATGAACAGATTTTTTCCCCCCAAAGATGACATATGATGGCCAATAGACAAAAGGAAAGATGTTCAGCATTGCTAATCATCTGAGAAATACAGACCAAAACTACAATGAGATATCACTTCACACTTGTTAGAAGGGTTAAAATCAACAACACAAGAAATAACCGGTGTTAGTGAGGATGTGGAGAAAGGGGAACGCTCTTGCACTGTTGGTGGGAATGCAAACTGATGCAGCCACTCTGGAAAACCGTATGGAGCTTCCTGAAAAAGTTAAAAATAGAACTACCCTATGATTCAGCAATTGCACTACTAGGTATTTACCCAGAGAATACAAAACTACTAATTCGAAGGGATACATGCACCTCCAATGTTTATAGCAACATTATTTACAATGGCCAAATTATGGAAAGAGTTGAAATGTCCATATATGATGAATGGATAAAGAAGATGTGGTATTTACACACGATGGAATATTACTCAGCCATCAAAAAGAATGAAATCATGGGGCACCTGGGTGGCTCAGTCGGTTAAGCGTCGGACTTCAGCTCAGGTCATGATCTCACAGCCTGTGAGTTCGAGCCCCACATGGGGTTCTGTGCTGACAGCTCTGAGCTTGGAACCTGCTTCGGATTCTGTGTCTCCCTCTCTCTCTGCCTCTACCCCTGCTCATGCTCTGTCTCTCTCTGTCTCAAAAATAAATAAAAAAATTAACAAAAATTTAAAGAAAGAATGAAATCTGGCCGTTTGCAATGACGTGGATGGAGCTAGAGAGCATAATGCTAAATGAATTAAGTCAGTCCAAGAAAAACAAATACCGTATGATTTCATTCATATGTGGACTTTCAGAAACAAACCAGAAAAGGGTAAAAAGAGAGAGGGAAAATGAAGAATCAGACCCTTAACCATAGAGAACAAACTGATGGTTATAGAGGGGAGGTGGGTGTAGGAATGAATTAATCAGATGCCTAAAACTAATATAACATTGTATGTTAACTAGCTGGAATTAAAATAAAAACTTAAAAAAAAAAGAATGTCTGGTACGTGGTTGGTGTCTGGCCCTCAGTAAATGCTTATTAATGAGATGCAACAAATGATCAGAAGCTAATGAGAAGCTCAGAAGGAAGAGAAGCTCAGAGAATGCTTCATGGAGGACGGGGTTCTTAGAGTCACCTACCTCCATCTATGGCCTGGGTCCAGGGCAGAGCCCATCCGAGATTTTGTAATTAAAACATTTCCTGACGTGGCTAACACACATGGCGTGGCATGGCCATGGAGCACAGTTACTTGTCATCACTCTGGTTGCGTGTTGGCTGGAACTTTGGGATGAATTAGTAATTGTCATTGAAGTTGAATATAAATAAATGGCATGATTCAGAAGCCTTTCAGTTTCATTCCTTAACTAAAACTACCTCATAAAACGTGGGCCTTCTGAGGGATTACTGACAAAAGGAAAAAATAAATCTCAATAAAGCTTCCAGGTACACTTGAATAACAACTGACTCATACCCAAAAGTCCTATACCAAATGGGGAGACCCTCAACCTACCATCCTTGTCAATAAATCACCCTGCAGCCGGCCTGCACCCACGCATGGATTTTGGATGCAGGTGGCACAATTGAAAAAACTCAGATGTCCCTGGAATCCGTGGGGGAAAGGAGGAAAGACACTGAGGTGTGGGAACTGTATTTGCAGAGAGCTGTGCTTGAGACGTTCGGGGGCAGTGAGCACACATGTTTTGGCTGATCAGTTAATGTCCTCATCAATCACGTTTCCTCTCCGTCAAAACTCGAGTATCCCAGAGAGACTGCCTTCTTAAGGGAAGGAGGTTTATTGACAAGAATTTAGGGGTCCTTAGGGGATATTCCTAAAATTTGGGATGATCACATTTGTGAACGCCTAACAAGTGTGCCCTTGTGTACCTGTGAAAAACAAGGTTGGAGCTGCCCCACTCACTCAATCCAGGCCTCTGTTAAGAAGCCAGCCTTTCAAGCATTGAGTAGACCAGCTGGCTGTACCTCAGACCATCTGGTTAATAAACCTATATCAGTGACCCAGTTCTTTCTGAGAATGGTCATACCAGCCCCACTTTTGTTAGCGGGGTGAAGACGGGCTCTGGGTACTTTGGGATGAAGAAGTCTTTAGATTCTTCTAAATGAAGAAAGGATTCTTCATGGGGTGCCTGGGTGGCGCAGTCAGTTAAGCATCCGACTCTTGGTTTCAGCTCAGGTCATGATCTCACGTTCGTGAGTTCGAGCCCCACGTCGGGCTCTGCGCTTGACAGCTTGGAGCCTGCGAGAGATTTTCTCTCCCTCTCTCTCTGCTCCTCCCCTGCTCTCTCTCCCTGTCTCTCAAAATAAATAAATAAAGAAAAATCTTAAAAAAATAAATGAAAGAAGAAAAGATTCTTCTTTTAGAAGAATCAAAAGATTCTTTAGACTATTTCCCCTGCCCTTGCCCATGCTAAATTCAGAGACCCCGATTTGCCAGTAGGACCCACCCACTGCAGCCCCCCCATCTGTTTAGGAAGGCTTCCTTCTCTTCAGTTGTGACTGATCTTCCACCCTGGGGCAGAAGGCAAAGGGGGCGTGGCCACAGTCAATCCAAGCTCATTGTAATCACACCTAGCCACCTTGGGAGGAAAGCAGAACCCTCCCAACCTATTTCAGAAGACTTAGGACTCTGGAAAAGACTGTGATCACTCTATCTTGGGGCCCTCGGTCAACGTGGAACCAATTTCTCTAGCCAGGGGACTGAGGATGGGCCATATACTAATTGTTTCAGAGGGATGGGAAGGCAACTGGAATTGGCAGTCCTACCCCCCTCACATGAAAAGCATAGTGAGGGACGTCAATGCCCTAGATGGAGGCTGTTATCCGGTGAACTAGAGGAGAGAGAGACTAGGTAAAGCAAAGTAGCAGATGTCCCCTACACTGGACAAATCAGAAAAAATGAGCAATAGGGTTTGGAGTGAAAGGAAGCAGAACTTGGAGAAACTCTGGAGTAAAATTTTTTAGAGTGCTGGGGGCTTTCAGTGTGGATGGAGAGGAAGCTGTTAAAGGCATCGGCCAGACCTTGACACTCCTGGAGAAATGGCTGCAAGGGCCAGTCACATCTTTTCCTTTGTGGAGGTCAGCAGATGGTGTCTGGTTGGGGCGGGGCCGGGATACTGACCCTTGGTGGACTCTTGCTTTAAACTTATTTTCTCTAACTAAAATAACAAAGATATCAGGACCTCTTCCTCATTGCTTTGGGAAGTTTCTTTCCCCTTGCTGGTGGTCATTGAACTGTCAGGAAGGCTGACAGTTTAGCTAAAGGAAATTTAGTGCTTTTGTTTAAGCTCTGGTGAAATTCATTGCATCCAGGCAGGTTGCATCATGGTACAGTGAGCTCTGATGGAACACCATGGATAGGAAGGGGGAGGATTGAATATTTAGAAACACAAAGTGAGTGAGAAACCACGGGGAAGATTGGGTCAGCTAAAAGGAAAATCTGCTAATTTCTTAGGAAGGGGAAACTAATGAAAGTGGCACT
>NW_024412377.1:50703395-50709814 GCF_014898765.1 Herpailurus yagouaroundi
CCCCCCCCCCCCCCCCGTTGTATCTCCAAGGCTGAATGGTAGAGGCTGCTTGGAGTATTGTGTTAAGAAGGATTCTGAGGCAGTGATGGCACCCAGAAACAGTGGTACATCTGATACAGTGAAGCATTCCAGTGTCCTAGAAATGAAGCATGGTATATATACCCACTGCGTTTGCCTTCTTCAGGGACTGAAGAATCTCACACTGAGGATTTATCCCAGGAAACAATTACCATGGGAGGAAAAAAAGTGACATGCCACACAAGTGTTTTCCTTGATCCTGTTTGTTAGCTCAGCAATTTATCCTACAGAAGGGGAATGGTCACTTGTCAGAATTAAATTAAAAAAAAATTTTTTTAATGTTTATTTTTGAGAGAGAGACAGAGTGTGAGTGGGGGAGGAGCAGAGAGAGAGAGACACAGAATCAGAAACGGGCTTCAGGCTCTGAGCTGCCCACACAGAGCCCGATGTGGGGCTTGAACTCACAAACCATGAGATCATGGCCTGAGCCGAAGTCGGATGCTTACCGACTGAGCCACCCAGGCGCCTCTGTCAGAATTAACTTTTTACCAAGAAGACCATGCAGAAACGTGGGAAAGTGTGAGACATAATAATGTGGAGCCAAAATAAAACATTTATATACGTGTAATGATTACAACGAGGTAAAAATAAAAGACAAGATACACAGACATTTGTGTGCATGTAGGCTATTTCTTTTACGTTCACTGACATGTGGAGCCCAGTTTGTATCACACAGTAGGTATACAATAAATTCTTGTTGACTATTCTATTGCTAGCTTTATGTATGTTTACAATAAAAACAACTCTCAAAGACAGAACAGCAACGACAACAACAAAAAATCCAAGCTGCCAAAAATTACTGTTTGTTTTTTCCTCCCTGAGAAATAACAATTTGTTCTGCCTCCTCCAGTCCCATCACATAGGCTCATCCTAGGACTGCACTGAGCAAGTCCAAACGCCCAAACTTCCATTAAATTCCTACAGGTGGTCTCACCTACCAACAAAGACTTCTCTGCTCCTCCTTTTCTTCTGGATTCTCAGGCTCAGGCCTCTGAAATTCTGACAGTAGCCTTGTTTATTGTCCTTCCAGAGACGGTTGATTGGCCCCGAAGGAAGTTTTTCTTTCATTTTGTGTGGTCAGACAGGTAACTACAAGAATGGTCTCAATAGCGTCTCCAAGGCCAGCTGAAAGCTTTCGATGGAATTCAAAATTCAGAGCTGACGTCTATGCATATGGTTACTGGAGTAATTGACAGATTGAGGCCAGGTCTCAGACCTCAGATGTTGACAAAACCTCTGTTTTCTGGAGCAACTTCTAAATATGTGGACAAGTGACCAATTACTGTGTAACTTCACTAACTTCAGAAACTCTCCTCATATTCCCTAATTCCATCAAACAATAATTATTCTTTTTCTCTGAACCACACAAAGCATCATAACCCTCAACTAGGAAATTAAAGTTATTTTCAATTTCCTTGGGCAAGGCAGAGGCAAGGGTAAATTAACAGTCTGTAGCTTGTCTGGAACTAGAAAAGCAGTGAAAATGTGGTGGGGAGTTACAATGTAGGAAAATCGGCCAAAGACAATGCAATATTTAGCTGATGGTAATCTCAGAAGATACACTCAGAGGACAGAAGCCGCTAGATAAACAGGCAATATCTCTGGGAGCAAAGTGACAATGGAGAGGGGAGGCAGTTATCACAGTGATTTAGACCAAGAAAAAGCCATGGTTTATCTGTCTACACCAATCTAATACACTAGACAACACAACATCTGTCTGTTTCACTGGGTCCAAAATAGTCAATTCGCTGTCACATGTAATTTACTCATTAGAAAGTAATAGTTTTCTGTCTCTTTTTACTTCTCACCCGAATATCTTCTGTTTCTAGCCTTTAAAAAAAAAAACACATCATTTTTCCTTATAACAATAATTCTTGCATGCATCTACTTGCGAATTTTATTGAATTTTTACCACGATCAGGCACCATGTGAGCATAAGGGATAGAGAGTAGGTAATAAAAAATGGTCAGGAAGACAGGTAGATTAAAGAGGCAATTACAATTCGGTGTTATGATACAAGGATGTATTACGCACTCTCAAAGCTCAAAGGAGGGGGCCTAAAGCACACTGGTGAAGTCTTTCTGGAGGAGGTGACAAATAAGCCAGTTCTGAAGATAAAATAGCTTGGGTGGTTGAGGAAGCATCCTATATCACCTGTAATTTTTCTTCTCAGATAAAAGAACTGTTAGCATTTATGTGTATTTTCTTCCAGTATTTTTTCCCATACACACACAGAGAGGTAGCTATATAAATATCATAATAATGATTATATAGATGTCTGTAGATTTATAGAACTGTGATCATAATGTCTATGTATCATTCAATGTTGGCTTTTCCGTGCTTTTAAATATGTGTTGAAAACATGGATTTTGATAGATGAATAGTAATATATTGAAAAGATGTTTCATAATGTATTTGATCACTCTCCTTGTGTCTGGCACAGTTTTTGTTTCCAAGCCACAAAACCAACCCTGGCTAAATTGAATGGAAGAAGAATTTACTGGAACAATACTTGGTAGCCATAGAATCTATGGAAGGGCTAGAAAAATAGGCTAAGAAAAAGGGCAGAAGTCAAGATAGAGTCAGCAGTGTGCACTCTATATAGGATTGACCACAGAAACAATCTGTCCTTAGCATTTTTGTACTTACGTTTCAGGGTTCTGAGAAGAAGCCTCTTGTTGGCCAAGGCCAGGAAATGTGTCCCACCCTACCTACAAGGAGACACATTTTGTAGTAAGAAGTGGAGCCCTGACTCCATCAAGACTTACCTGCTGGGGCCTTCCCCCAAACAGGAAGTCCACTAGGATGTGGCTGGTAGAAAAGCCCCAGCAATATCCACTACCCTCCTATTATTAGATATGTAAGTTCTTTCCTTTCCCCCACCTTTTTTCTTTGTGATATAAAACTATTGAACTTTATTCTACAAAATCTCTGAGCTTCTCTCTGATTATCTTCATAAGAGAAATTCCCTAGAAATGGAATTTCCACTTGAAAGACCGTGAACATTTTTAAGTCTCTTGATACATATTGCCGAATTACTTTCCTGAAAAGTTGGGTTAGTTTAAGACTACTCTTAGAGTATGTATGAGTGTGCCTGTTTTCAATGCCCCACATTGGACTCTCTTGTTTTTATACATCTTTATGTCCATTCCTGTCTAGTCTGGTCTCATTTGAACAGCCCGTACCTCCTTTAAATTACACTTCTTTGAAGTCAAAGCACCTAGTGGCAAAGTGAATAATTCAGTAAATAAGTTGTTTATTTCCTTGAGTTTATTTGTGATAATTACCTTTATTGATTTTCTTCCCCATTAATTTGATTAATTTGGGGGCTGCTTCTTTTATTATGCTGTAGAGAAGCTGTTTCTTTTTCCATTCTGGAAAAGAAGTATTTACAAAGCAGTAAGTGGGTCTGAAATAACAGAGGCTGGAATTCTGGGAGTGAAGTCCTGAGAGGAGGCCTCACCCTCCTTCAGCATATGGCTCTTGCTGATGCTGTCTTGAGCGTCTCTCTCCCAGACCTCCCAGAAGCAGCGGCAGAGCACATGTCCAGAAGCAGATCCTTTTGGAAAGCCGTAGCCGTGGTACAAATCCAGTAACCTATCACCAGAGAGGTGATGAGATATTTCAGGACTCTTGTATTAACTTAGAAGAACATCTTTTTTTTAGCAAGAAATTGAAAGATGTGGAAAATGTTAGGACCTGGGCTTCCATCAAAAGAGTGTTGACTGGGGCCTGGGAAGGAGCACTTGACGAGGAGTCTGGGACCCAGAATGCTGGTCCTACTTTGTCATCAACTAGCCATGTGGCCTTGAAGAAGTCACTTCACCTTTTTGGATTTCAATGTGTGTGGGGGATAGCCCACAGGATCTTAAGGGGACTTCCCCTTCTGACAGTGAGCAGGAGATCCTACCATTACTTAGGATTTTTCAACATTGTCTCAACTTCAAATGACACTTTCACTTTGTTGCCAAGTAGGAAATAACTGAATGAATACACACATCTTTCCCCTCACCCTAGGGCTCATGGACCTCTCTGGGGCTAGCTAGACCTAGACAAAAGACAGGCATAAGACAAGCTTAATTCTGTCAAAGAAAGGCACTTTTTTTTTCTATTTGCATAATATGATTATAACATTCTGCCCTTGTCAAGTTCTTTCCTCTTGTAGACATTTACACAATGGGTTATAACTGTATTATTTTATTGTTGGTCATTAACCAGGGTGAGTCACCTTTTTAAATGAGTTTATGTGCCTTATTAAGTATTCCACTCACAAGGACCAGAGATAAGTCCTCATTTTGGAGCACTGGTGTGAATAACCATCACTAGGTGTCTGTGCTTGGCAGGTAGCCAGGTTGGTGCCAAACTCGGATTGGTTGGATGCTCTCATGGCCATGTGGCCCCAGGTCCAGGCTATGGTGCATATTCACGGGACAGTAGGCAGTGGTAACCTTCCTAGTTGTAAAGGAATGTCAAGCTCATTGAAAAGTTTATATAACACAGAATCATTTTCAATTTTCCTTAAGTAAATATCTGGCAAGGCCCAGAATTGGATATAATCCAATTGGATTATATCCAATTCTGCAGATAAAGTGCCCCCAAACACATTTCCTCTGGAGAAAGGCTGAAAATATATGCACATTTATATTCGTCTAATTTAAGCAAATCTCATTAATGTGAATGATGCAGAAAAATATACAGTGATGGAGTGGTTCATGTTCTCACGCTAGTCTGGAAGGGAGTTCATTATAGTCCACAGGAGGTTAGCATTTACTGAGGCTCCTTCTATATAAGACCTTTACAAATATAAGACCCTAGTCCAGGGATTGCGAATACATGGTACTTTTGCCTCAACTCCCCCTCCCAAGCCCGGAACAGATAGCACTAATGGAAGATGGCTTTCTTTCCTGCTGAGATGGCCAGTCAGAGACTCGAGGAAGGAGTGAATCACTTCCTGCTGAAAGGTGTCTACCAGCTGGTCTTTATGAGAAGTCACTTCTCCCACAAAAGATAAGAGATCCTATTACTTCTTAAATACAATTGATGGAATAAAATTGAATGCTTTTATTTATTTTTTATTTTTCATTTTTTTAAGTTTATTTGAGAGAGAGAGAGAGAGTGCACAAGTAGGGGAGGGGGCAGAGGGGGGAGAGAGAGAGAGAGAGAGAGAGAGAGAGAGAGAGAGAGAGAGAATCTCAAGCAGGTTCACTCTGAGTGGAGCCCAACGTGGGGTTTGATCCCATGATGCTGGGCTCACGACCTGAGCCAAATTCAAGGGTAGAGTGGTCAACCAACTTTAGCCACACTGGTGCCGCTAAAGTTAAGTGCTTTTAAGCTTATAAACTAATGTACCAGGACGTTATATTGACTTTCATTGTATTCTCAGAGGCTTAACTGAGTCCCCAGAGTTGAGAGCAATGAGTGATAAGTACCCATGGCTTCTGGGGGAGAAAAAGGTGCTAGACACCAGACCCATTCATGGAGAGCTACTGAGAGTCAGCAAAATGGTTCCCTCTTGCCTGCCATTTACCCCAGTGTCTGTAGGAGGAAGATAAGCAATTTGAGAATGTGGGATTTAATGAAGGGATGTCTTAGGAGTAGAAAGTACTAAAAACTCCCCCCAACAGCCTCTACTACTTCCAAGCATACAAGAGAACCCCAAGAATGAATATGTGGCAGTATTGGCGGTGCATATCCCTGCCCAGAAGACTCTGAAGGCCAAGGGCTGGCTGGAACTGCTCATCACAGTGGTGCCAGGAGACACAGTAGCAGTGCGAGCAATGATCCTTGTGTCATTTGTGGGACAGGAGAAAAGTGTTTCCCATAAGCTGAGTAGTCACAGTGGAGGGTAGCCAGGACTCGGCCACTCTGCAAGGGCCCCCACCCAGAGGGTGTCAGCTCAATGTTACATTGAACTCAGTGTAACAGGTAAGCCTTCTCTGGCCAGCTAGGCTAATCATGTGCCCCCTCCAGTCTTATTATACCACCTGGTCTAATTCTTTGGTAGTACTTATAACATGACTTATTTTGTTTTCATTTTTACTTTATTGCCTGGTACATGTCAAAAAATTTTTTTTGGTGGTGGCGGGTAAGTTAGGAGTGAAGTGAAGGTTTAGGAAAGACATCTCAATGGGGTGCCTGGGTGGCGCAGTCGGTTAAGCATCCGACTTCAGCCAGGTCACGATCTCGCGGTCCGTGAGTTCGAGCCCCACGTCAGGCTCTGGGCTGATGGCTCAGAGCCTGGAGCCTGTTTCCGATTCTGTGTCTCCCTCTCTCTGCCCCTCCCCCGTTCATGCTCTGTCTCTCTCTGTCCCAAAAATAAAATAAACGTTGAAAAAAAAAAT